>NC_056729.1:1068244169-1068399169 GCF_019279795.1 Protopterus annectens | reverse complement strand
ATGCCCCCAGAGAGCCACAGATATCTTAAAGATTTTGCAGTTTCTTTTTGCTATAATAATGCTGTCATCATGTAAAGTGGATTTTCTGATTCTAAAATACCTAATTTTCACATTATGAACTTGTTAAATACAGTAAACCTTTGTTTGCCTTAATTTAAGCTGAGCAGTTGCCCAGTTATTTCCTGAGTCCATGTCAAGTGACCTCACCCTCTGATGATGCAAGTGTTGGAAAAATAGTTTATAGTATGTAGGTGATTTCAATAATATGTAGTAGATTACAAAACATAAATGCTGCACAATCAATCAGGCAAAAATTCAAGAAATAAATGAAATTATAGTCAAGTAAAAGCAAAACAGAGAAAGATAATTTTCATTGCTAAGTATACAATGCTTTTCGTACTGTATAATGACAAGATACAACACTAATAGTTTTCTACCATGGGATACACACTTTAAGGAAAAAACTAGGCTATCTCAATAACAGTTCTACAGTAAAAGGCATTTGTATTATACACTGAATTATTAAGCGATGGAATGAAAACTTTTAGAATATTCTACAAATGTGTGAAAATGAAAATGCAGTGAAGATGAAGATGTGATGAAGATGCGATGATAGCAATGATGATATTAAAGATGAAAATAAAGGCAATGAAAATGATGAAGTTGATGTAGATGAAGATAAAGATTACTATAATGAATATATGATAACGCTGTAGAGAATATTACTATGATAGAGGTGAAGAAGATGATGAAGATGAAGATGCAGTGAAGATGTGAATAAGATAACAGAGAAGACGTGATAATGCCAGTGATGATGCTGACAAGGATGATGATGATGATGATGACAATAATGTTAGTGAAGATGCAGTGACAATGAAGATATAATAAAGATGATGAAAATGACAAGTTGATAATATTGATGAACGCAGGTTGGGTTTCAATGAATACAGTGAAGAGATGATGAAGATGACAGTGAAGTCAATAAAGATAAAAACAGGGAAGGTAATGATGTTGAAGATGGCAAACAAGATATAATGAGGATTACAAAGATGATTGTAGTATTGATGAAGTGAAGTTAATACTGATGAAGATGAAATAACATTTCAGGTTAGGATTCAATGAATACAATGAAATAATGATTTAGATGATGAAGATGCAGCAAAGATTATAAAGATAAAGATAATGAAAATTACAGTGAGGATGCAGTGAAAGTGATGATGTTGATGATATGATGAAATTACACAACAGAAATGACTGACAGAGATGAAAATGATGCATCATCAACATTTTCATAAGCTCTTCCTCACTGCTTCACCATCTTCATCATATCATTGAAGAAGTGATGATGAAAATACAATTAAAAAGATATAAGGGGGCACGGCCTGGATGGCAAGCTGAAAGCAGCAGAGTTCTTGAGCTCTGCAGTCTTCATTTTTCCTGACAGGATTTTTTATTTAATTTCACCAACAGACCGGAAACCACTAAAATCAGATTTTGGAAGTCATAAGTTACAATACAGTGTAATTTTTAAGCTAAATTTGTCATATATCCCAGTCAAACTTTCAAATAGAAGGGACATTGAAACCATGTTCACAAATGAAGATGAGCAGCTCCAAGTTTTCTCAACAAGAAACTCCAGTGAAGAAATAAATACAGGCAATTCTTACTACAGTTCAAGACTTGGTGGATAAAATAGACAAACTTAAACATGAACAATATAAAAGAAGATACCACCAAACAAATAACCTTATTAAATGAAGTCCTTAAACAACAAACTGCCCAGATTGCTGCTTTGGAAGATTCTGTAACAGATGCAGACTACAAGTTAACAGAAAGAGAGAAAAACATAGACTTTCCTCTTCAAGAAAACAATAAACACATTGAAAAGATAGACAACATTGAGAATAGAACCAGGAAAAACAATATAAGAATCTATGGCAGATGGAGGGGAACAATATGATTAATTTCCAGACTTCTTGGATTCCTAAAATCCTAAACATACCTGAAGCGCTATCCTTCAGAATAGAAAGGGCACATAGATCTTTAACTGCAACTCCTATATTCAGTAATAACAGGCATCCAGGATCTATTATTTTAAAAATTTTCTCCACTCAAGACAAAGACCTTGTTTTAAAAAAACTGCCTGGTCCCTTGCTCTATTAAAAATTGGTGACCAAACTATCAGGTTTGATGACGACTTTTCATCTTATGTAATGTCCAAAAGAAAAGCATGATTCCCTCTAATAAAATCATTAAAAAACAAAGGAATCAAAGCACAACTCATATTCCCAGCAAGAATAAGACTATCCCTGCAGAAGGAAAGAAAATTTTCAACTCTCTCGAAGCAGCATCCACATTTGTCCAAAAAAGGAACCTTTTAAGTCAACCTGAACCCATGGATTCTTCACTGAACTTAAAAAGACAAGCTTCAAAAATGAGTGGACTATTAAGAAACCAAAAGACAAATGATTATACATAACTTCACATTTCATGCAAGTTTGTGTTTTCTCCCTTCTAAATAATGTGGGAATCATACACAGAAGGTAATGTAACTTTTTTTCTCTCCAATTATCTTCTCCACAACAATGCTAACTTAATAAATAATATATAGTACTCAAAATTAAAGTAAATCAAAATCTTATTCAACTACAAACTACTATTTTATACTTTTATCTCTTTATATACATGGCACTAGTGAAATGGTATAAAATCACTCACTCATTTTGTGTATATATATATATATATATATATATATATATATATACACCTTTTATAGCTTATACTTATTTTTTCATGTATGTGCCTTGCATTTCTGTTTTAGTCCTATGTCATAGTACTTAATCACTGCAGGACAAAGAAATGCTTACGGTGTTACTTTTAAGTATTTAAAAAGAAAGTGGTGACATTTTAATACATTTACTACTTAACTGAACTTCTGTAATGTTCCCTATTTATCTAATATATCTTACAGTTGTGTATGCTTGGTAATTTGGAGCCTTTATTTTAAATATTTATAATTTTACAAGTTATGTTTAAAAGCTTCACTTCACTAGAAAATTCTCGCCTACTTACTTTACTCATCGAGAGAAGAGGTGTTCTACTTTTACACAGAAAATCAATGAGAAATCCAAAAATAGTTGACTCATACTCAAGCAATGATGGTATGCTTATTTTAGTCACACTTAAACTACATAAAAAGATGTACACTTTTGCAAACACCTACTGGATACCAGGTATTGGGACTAAAACTGTGAAAAAATATTTAGACACCATAACATTAAAGTCTAAAGGTGAATTACTATTAGCAGGTGATTTGAACTGCATCTTGTCCTCTACTGATAGCACAAGCTCTAAGCCCTTCAAAATGTCCTCTGTTGCCAAGCACTTGAAAAAATATATAAAAGACAGAAACCTAATTGACACTGATGGTATAAAAATATTATCCTCCCTGAAATATTCTCACTACTCTTACATATTTGGCATACAGACCAGCACAGATGAAGTCTTTGTAACCAGTTCTTTACTGGACAAAATTGATAATGTAGTGCTGACATTATAACCTATTTCTGACCACAATGCTATCACCTTCAATGTAACACTTAACACTGACCCCTTAGATTTCTGCCAAAGACTATCTGCTTATCTAGTAACAGTACAAGGATTTAAAGAATGGTTTCTAGATGAAATAAAGCTTTACCTAGATGTCAATAATAATGGAGAGGTTTCAGATATTATCCTACGGGGCACTTTAAAGGCAGTCTTACATGGTAAAGTCAAAAGCTGATATATAAATAAAAGGAAAGAGTGGGATAAAAAAACTGGTAGCATACAAAAAGAAATTAATGAACTGAAACTAAAATTTACAGCAAATGGCAAATCTGCATTCGCTGACATATGTAAACTGCACAAGGAATGTCAGGATATCATGCATCCTAAAATATCAATAAATCTGGAAAAAAAATCAGATTACAATTCTACTCAATCCAAAGAGTATGCACAGGATTGTAATGATATCCAAACATTTAAATAAAAAAAGTTGTATAAAAGAAATAATATACACTAGAAATAATCAGACTATCAAAGTTACAGATCTAAAAAATATTTTATGTTTTAAAAGTCATTACAAGAATATTATAATAACTCATCTACAAGTAATAATAAAAGTATAGACAACTGTCTTGCTAATAATATTCAAAAGAAGCTATCCAAACACAATATTAATAACACAGATAAACCCTTTTCCTTTAAAGAATTAAAGGAACAAATACAAAATCTTAAGACAAAAAAGGCACCAGGGCTGATGGTCTAATTCCAGAATTTTACAAACTCTTACCTGATAATACCTTGAAAATCTTACTCAATGCATTCTAATAAGTTAAAACTGCAGCAAACATCTCTCCCTCATGGAAATATTCTATCATCTCTCCCATCTTAAAACCAAATAAAGAGCCCACCCTTTCACACCACACAGGCCAATTTCTTTGCTTAACAATGATTATATGATATTCATGTCTATCTTAGCAGATTAAATAATATTCTTTCAATATTAATTCATGAAGACAAATCCGGGTTTATCAAAAACAGAAAGGTACAAGACAATGTAATTGATTACTGTCCTTAATAGACTTAACAAACAAGACAAAAATGAGCTTTCTATTTTAAGCCTTGACATACATAAAGCTTTCAACTCCCTAAGTTGGCCATATCTGTTTAAAGCTCTGCAAAAATACAATTTCTCCCCAAACTTTATAGCTTTAATTAAAAAACTAGATGAAAAGATCATAGTCTATGTAAAGATTGGATCTTATCTACCTACCCCATTTGAAATATTAAGAGGTACTAAACAGGGGTATCCCCTCTCTCCATTACTCTTTGTCCTGGCTATTGAGCTTCTTGCAAATTATGTTACAAATAATGGCAGTGTTAAAGGATATAAAATGCCAGACAAATTATCCCCCAAGATACAATTGTTTGTTGATGACCTACTAATAACTTCTAATGATATTGAAAATTCAGTAGATCATCTATTACATAATCTAGACTTTCTTTGCAAGCATCTCTGGCCTAAAATTCAATCACAACAACACTCAGGCACTTCTAGTGAATAAAAATGTCACTATGAAACTTAGATCAAAAAGAGACAAACTGAGAGGGCACACATATTAAATATCTAGGTATCATTACTGAATCTAATTATAAAAAAATCATTCACATCTAATTACCAACAACTTATAAACTCGCAAGTCTAACTGACAGTTGGAACAGATTCTTCTTCATATTTGAAGACAGACTAACTTTAATCCAAATAATACTGTTACCTAAAATCTTAATCATTGGCCAAGCTATAATAATTCCCCCACCTGTCAAAATTAAACAGAAAATTAATAATTATTGCTTAACTTCCTTTGGTATCCCAAAAAAAAAACAAGAATTTCTCTTCTCTGGCACACCACAAACTGGGATGAAGGAGGTATAGGGTTTCCAAATACTGATTTTTATTTAAACTCCACATTTATTAACAGTGTTGTTTTGGAATAATACTTTTTACACATCATATTAGAAATCAATACATTAAACCTTACTTCTTAATAGTAATAGGACATTGCTTGAACCATATACTCAAATACATACACACATCTTTATATGGATTTTAAAAATATGCATTCAAAGTGAAAGGGCAAAACTTGTTCTTACACCTCTTGCAAACCAAATATTGCTGTTGTTAAAAAGCTTATGTTTTCTAATCAACTAATTAAGAATTTATTAATAATTATGTTTCTTATTGCCTACACAAATTAATGTTTGATACCTTTTAATACTCAGAAAATGTTAGAATGTAAGAAGAGTGAACTATTATATTGGACATGACCTGCCTTTGGTCAACTGGTGCTCTAGAGGCAAAAGGTCTCTATAGCACCCCCCAACACCAACCTATGCCCCCATCCTGGTCTATCTGCACCATCCAGATTACTGGAAAAGCACCCCTGCTAGAGCGGCGCCCTAGGTGACCTTCTAGTTGGCCTATGCCTAAGGCCGGCTATGATATTGGAATCAATTTCTCTCGGCTAATAAAATAAGTTCTGCAGACTATTTGATCAGCAGATATGGTCTGCAAAATTGTAATTGGCTGGACATCCAAACTTGTAAGAATTTCAAATATACTAAGCTCGTACCCTCATTAGAGGCATACAATAAGAAGAGCTTAAAAATCTTGAATTTTATCTCAACAATTATTAATGACTCATCCAGGAACACTTCATACATATCTGTTATTTATAAAATTCTCAGAAATGATTTTAGCAAAACAGATGTTTCTTTTTGGAATTATTCAAGTGAGGTTAATAAACAAGTATTCCCAGAAAAGGATAAAAAAACCTTTGTTTACAGTCAGTGGAGGAATCCACATCTTCCCTGTTCTGGCATGTATACACATGGAAATTTTTACATAGATGTTTTTTCACCCCACATAGACTAGCAATAATGTACAAGAGAGATGTAATGAAATGCCGGTGATGTGGACACCCTGATGCCGACTGGATACATGTTTGTTAACTGCAAAATAAGTTCCCCATTTTGGTTAGACTTTACATTTTTTTATAAAGCTCTATAGAATGACAATTGTATAATTTCTGACTACTTTATCCTTTTCAATGTTCCTGAGGTAATTCCTAAAAAAACAAACATTTTTACTATGGCCTATCCTCTCTACAGCAAGGAAAATTGTTACTAAAAATTGGAAATCCCAATCTACTCCTGTCTTTAAAGTTGTGTTTATTCATCTTGTGAAATACATTTGTAAGAAAGAAATTGCTACTATAAAAGCAATGACCAACAATATAACTCATCATTTAATTGCTTGGACAAAATTGTCTAATCTGTTAAAGAAATTTTAAGTGTTCTCCTATGTATATTGCTTTTTAAATTGTTATGGATATTATATATAGTTTATTTATTTTTTTCTTGCTACTATACTGTTAAGTTATTGTGTTAGAAAATGAATAAAACATTTTTTGGGGAAAAGATATAATAAGATGAAGATGAAGAAGCAATGAAAATGAGAAAGCTGATCATGTTTTGATGAAGATGACTCCATGAGGATGAATCTGGACTGCTGTAAATGTAGAAGATTCATCTTCATTTCTGTCTCTTATTTTCATTTTATCTTCATCACATCTTCATGTCTTCATCACATTTTCAGCTTCAACATCTTTGTCATCTTCGCTGCATCTTCATTGTCAGTTTATCTTCATTACCTTCATCTCCTCTTCATCATATTCATTACATCTTCACCTGCAATGTCATTGTATCTTCATCAATTTCACTGTCATCTTAATCTTCATTTATTTTCATCAACACATCTTTTTAAATCAATGCATCTGCATCATCAACATCATTGTCATGTCCATGATAATCAGCTTAGTTAGCATCATCACTGGCATCAGTATACCTTCACTGTCATCTTCTCTGCATCTTCATCATCAACACTTCATCATATTTTTCAAGTCTTGTTATTGCATTTTCATCATCACATCTTCATCCCTGTTATTGAATTTTCCTCAACATTATCTTCATTGTCAACATCAACTTCATTTTCACCTTTGGCAATTTTCATGGGAATCTTCATCACCTTTTCAGTTTCACAGATGCACAGAATATTGCCAAAGTTTTCTTTCCAGCACTAACTCAGTCAATATATAATACAGCTGAAATGACTCACATTCTCCAGATTTTCTTTTTAATTATGATTTTCTCATGGTAGAAAACTACTATCATTAGAGTCGGTTATGCTGTATCCTAAGCATTGTGCAGTTTTCAGAATCTTATCCTGTTCTATTTTGCTTTTGCCTGAATATAGCTTATTTACAGATTCATTGTCTGATTGACTGAAGGACAGGCTTGCCACCTTTTCATCCTGCCATTTCCTGCTAAGTAGGCAACAACCCTTGCATAACATAAACACATTCCTTGCCTCAGGGTAGCCACAATTTTTTTTCACAAGCCATGCCCATAAACATCAGTTTTTAAATAACACTTACAATAATTGCAGAGCCAGACTTAGAGGATACAGAGTCCCAGACAAAGGTTTTCTATATTCCTCCCTAACATGCAATATCATTCTTGGATATGTCCTGATCTTGGTTTTATTCTTTCAGGTATTTCCTGCATCCTTTCACTGCAATCTAAGCAATGAAAACTGCAGTGCAATAATTATGTAGCAAATAAATTAAATGAGATATCTGAGGGCTGCTAGACCCCAGAAACTATGGGTGATTAGATGCTCTGAGATACATTTCAGAACTTTTTTTTCTTTCAACCTTTGGTACTATGATGACCTGAACAAAAATCATGACTAAGGAAAGAAACTCTTTTTTTCCTCTTTTCAGTGATGAAATAATGTGTGTCCAAGGATTAATGTTCACAGCTGACAAAAAAGTAACTGTAGTAACCAATAAACTGGGAAATAATTACCAATAAATTGAGAAGACAAATGCTTGTGATGGTTTATAAGTCATATCTGGGTAAGTGCCTGCCTTCAAAGCCCTTCCCCCTCCCTAGAAAAAGTTAGCAATCTTCTTTGTACACATCTGATGTTAAACAGGAAGGAAAGTAAAACAATAAATGGTCCCAGTTATATATTCAGAGGTGCTGCTGTCATACATCTACATACTATGCCTCCTCACCTCCATCCCCAAAAGGCACAGCTTCTGTGTACCCTTCTAATGTAAACCTGGGGTGAATGTAAAAGAACAACTAAAACATAGTAACATATTTCAACTCAGTACTGTAAGAGGCAAATGCATATCTTGCTTCTTTACCCCCTACCCACAAAAGATATCCAACTGCATATACATCTGATGTTGATTGTGAGGAATGTGTAAAAATAATTACAAGTAATGTATTTCAACTTGTTGATCCTAGACAACCTATATAGACCTTCTATGCACAGTTTTGAGGTTTGATTTTGAGGAAAGTTAAAGAAATAATAACCACACAAGTTATAGTGACCTTCTATGCACATTTCTGAAATTTGACTGTGAGGAAATAATGACCACAGTGGCCTCAGCCTCCATACAAACTACAGCAACCTTCTGTGTCCACTTCTGACCAGAGTTAGGCTAAATGGGACCATACTAAGCCTAAGTCTTTGTCAAAATCCACTTGTGTAACCAGAATTAATGGTCCCCAATGGCTCTGAGGTACAAATGCTCTATGATGCATTTTTATACATTATGTGATGCATTTTTATACATTATTTTTGAAAGAAAATGACTTTATGTTTTTTTCTGCTAACAAGATTTATGTATGTACCCATCAACATTATTTTTGGCACACATATACTGGCATTGCCCCTGACAAGACAGATCTAGCAAATGATAGACTAACACACACACAGAAACACACACACAAATAAAGACATAAAACACATAATGTATGGTTCCCTTCAAAGTAAAAGAACATCTTTGGAGTGTAGAAGGAAACTATGGCACCTGGTTAAAATCTACACAGAGATAGGGAGGACATGCAGACTCCACATGAATGGAGCCACAACTAAGAATTCAACTAAAAAGACAAGCTCTGTGAGATGGCAATGTTACTCACTCTGCTACTTTAATAACAATCAGTTGCTTTCCCACACATCCTGCCCAGACATCTAAATAAAGCCACTTATTATGTACAATACTTAAGTTTGATTGTGATGGACAGTGAATGAAATTATTGTCAAACTATACTCTTATATACACTATATTCCCCCAAACACATACGCAGATGTGTGTACACATGAGCACAAGCCATAGCAATTATCATTTTCACACTGATTTCGGCCATAGCTCTCAACCTTTTACCTCCAGAATAAGGAACAAATACAGAAATAATGACAGACTATCAGAGATACTTTTTTTAAAATATCAGTAGTATAAACTTGAAAACTTGACAATAATAGAATGTGAATTAATATAAGTTATGTACTTATCATAACTTGGCATCTGTGTTGTTCATTTCATTATGCATCATGAATGGGTCTTCGGATCAGACTCTACCACTTCTTCCAGACATATGCTCCCAGCCTCAAACTCCTCCCTCTCCCATAATGCCTCATTCCTCTTCAAGTCCTCAGATCGAGTTTGCTGCTCCTTTCTAAAGATAATCAGAACAATAATTCCAGACAGACAAAACAACCAACCAGAGCCCAAACTAGGAAACAGAGGGTTCCCTTAGCCTCTATATTGCTCTCAGCTGTAAATGAAAGGGGGAAGGAGGGTGGGATGTGATGCATAATGAAATAAACAACACAGATGACAAGATATGGTAAGTACATAACGTCTAATTTGATGTTGCCCATTTCATCATGCATCACAAATGGGTCAGAGTCCACAGCTACACCAAACCCTGGGAAGACATCGAGGAAGGATATGTCTGAGCACTGAAAAACCACAGGATGCTTTGTTCCTGGAATAATGTCCAACTTGTAGTGAGATACAAACATATGAGCTGTGGACCAAGTAGCTGTGGCACAAATTTCATCAACTGGCATCCTCATAGAGAAGGCAGATGAAGCAGACATAGACCTGGTAGAGTGTGCTCTAACTGGATGGTAAAATTGCTTGCCTTGTTGAGAATAAACTGTAGAAATATAATCCATTTGGCTAAGGTGACCACGGATACAGCCAGACCTAACCTACTTGGAGAAAAAGCAACGACCAACTGTTCAGATTTCCAGTGAGATCTAGTTCTGTATAAGTAAAGGTGAAATTGTCTGTAACCATCCAAGGAATGCAGCATGTATTCGCCTTTACTGGAGTAATTAGAGAAGACAGGCAAGTCTGTTTAATATTAGCCTCTGAGGTGACCTTTTGTATGAAGGATGGATTTGTTTTAAGCGAGACTCTATCTCCGAAGTAAGTTATATATGATGGTTGAGAGGACAGAGCTTGTAATTCTGACACTCTTCTAGCTGAAGTAATGGCCACTAGGAAGGCTGTCTTCCAGAATAAAAATTTTAACTCACATGAGCTAGCAATTTCAAATGGTTTCAGGGTATGTCCCTGATGTACCAAAGTAAGATCCCAAGGAGGAGAATGATCTTTAATCAGAGGCCTGAGATGAAAAACCCCTTTCATAAAGACCTGACATAGCTTAGAACTGGTAATAGTACAGGGAAAACTAGCACCCTTCCCCATATGGAAATTTGTAATAGCCGCAAGTTGCACCTTTACAGTGGAAAAACAAGCTCTGTGCTGGAAAAGCAAGCTAAGAAACAAAGATGTCTCAGACTGATGCAGAAAAGGGATCAATATTCCTCTCTGAAACCCAAATGGAAAACCTCTTCCATTTACTAAAATATACTTTCTTGGTGGAGGACTTCTGAGAAGCAAGAATAATTTCCTGAACTGGGGAAGTTAGCCTGGACTTTAGTAGAATTATTGAAAGTGGGGAAACCAAGCAATCAAACTGAGGAATTGAAGATTGGGAATCTAGCATTCTGATGGATGGGAAATCAGATCCTGCCTGAGATCCAGTATCCATGGAGGATACTTGCTGTGAGACTACAGGAAGGGGAACCATACCTGAAGAGGCCAGTAAGGGATAATGAGGATTATATTGGTCTTCAACCTGCTGGCTTTCTGTAGAACTTTGGGTATCAGGGGAATTGGAGGATAAGCAGAGAGTAGACTTGAGGACATATCATTGACTAAATCATCCCCGGGTGACTCCCCCAAGGGGGGGATCAGAGTGAAGTACTTGCTGCACTTGTTGTTTAAAGGAGAAGCAAAAAGATTGCAGAAAGGCTGTACCCAACAGCTGAATATTTGATTCACTATTGATTGGTTCAGGGACCCCCTCATGTGGACTTAAGATCGATCTGCTCAGTCTGTCCACCAGAATGTTGGACTCCCCCAGGATGTGTGCTGCAATGAGAAAGTGGTTTGAAGAAATCTCCCATTCCCAAACCTTCATGGCCTCCCTGCATAATGGGTATGAATGGGTCCACCCTGCTTGTTGAGATACCAAACCACCAACATATTGTCTGTAAGAATTGCAATTGTCCCCAGAGGAAAGCAGTCTTGAAAAGCTTGCAACGTGAGAAGGACTGCCCTTATTTCCAGTACATTATGTGCAATTTGGTCTCTGCAATGGACCACATGCCTTGGACCATATTTCCTTGGAAATGCTCCCCCCACCCCAACAAGGAGGTGTCAGTGGTCACGGTGGCCATAGGTGGGGAAGAATGAAAGGTCTGCCAAGATGGAGGTCATCTGTAAGGATCCACCATTGCAGATGACGCCTGCAAATCAGAGTGAGTCTGACTGGAGCTGACAACAGATGGCACCGAATAGGCCATTGTACCACTAGGGTCCACTGGAGTACTCGCATAAAGAACTTGGCTAGGGGCACTAGAAGAATGGCACAAAGGTTGGCATAATGGTTAAGATGTTTACTTTACAGACACAAGGTGCGGGATTTGATTCTCACATGGGGTAATTGACTATGCTTAAAAAATGCTCCATAACAGCTGTCGGCCTAGTGCTAATCTATGAACCTATGAGCAAAGTATAACTAAAACTTAGAGTATGAACATAATGGAACCGTTTCCATGCAGTCTCAGTAAATTTTTAGGCTTTACTGGAAAAGCTCACCCAGACTCTGCCATAGCTTGCTGTGAGGGAAAGGTTAGTTTGCTTTTGACTTTTTGTAGTTTGTATTACTTCACTGCCTTTTTCTGTTTTGTATACCGTGATTTGTTTTCTTTACACTGTGTTTCACTTGTATTCTGCTTTTAACTGCATATTAAAACTTGAAAAGAGACCACAGCTCTGGCCCTTGTGAGTCAGACAGAATTTGTCCCAGTCTCCCACCCTGTTACTGTTGTGTTCTTAAATACCACTGTTGTTTTATTTGCATGCCCCTTACGTTAATTTGACCATATGTCACCATCCCTCTCTCCTTTCATTGGCTGGTGTGATTAAGCACAAAATGATTATTTTTGTGAAATCACTTTCTTTCAACTATTTAAATTTATTGGCCATCCCACTGTATTCCATAGTACCAGAATACAAAAGTGCCCACCCCTATTCAATCTGTCTTGCTCTTTTAAAAATAGTGGCTCTCCACTTAGACAGCTAAAACTTAAGTTACCCACTTTCATATGTAACTGCTTAGTGCACACTCCAGTGTTTAGGATAAACCATTTTTTCATCTTACATTTAAACATCTACTTCAAGACCACCAGTTATTGGAAAGCCCACATTCTGATCTCAGTAGTCATCTTGGGATTAGTGTTTTTGTTTTCTCCTGGTGAGAGAAGGAGTACAGGGACATTATTTCCTGAAGACTGCTGATCACCAGAAAGCCTAATAACTGCGTTATAGGTGACAGCTTAGAATCTGTGCTTATATTCTGATCCTGGTGAGAGGAGCAGAGTGCATTGATTCCTGACTGTTTCTGGTTGGAGAGTGACTGTTTGTGCGTAACATTCCTGATTGGTCTGGTTGCTGTTCCAGGCATTTACCAGAAAAAGGCTACAAGCCTACAGACCCTAACATCATCTGGGACATGACTGTAGATTACCAAACAGGCTGTGGCCTGCTTCTCTTCTTGGGAGTGGTGCTAACATTTTGCTTCTGGTGAGAGAAGAAGCAAAGGAGCATTGTATCCCACAGAGTGAAGCTGTGGTGAGACCAGCATTAGTAGTATCCAGGAAGTAGCTATCCATGTAACTCCCCTCTTTTCATCATGCTTGACAAGCTAATTCTTTGTTTTCAGTAAGTACTACTTGCTTTATTCCCAACTTCAGAATATCTGCCTAAATACTTCATCCTTAAATTTTCAGGGGCTACGTATTAGTTTCCCCTCAAGGGTTTGGCAGTACTCTGTACACTCAGACACCTTTAGTGACTTTTTCCTGTAAACGCATGACTGAAAGCTCTCCAATCCCTAGTTGCACACAGGACAACTAGTTTGCAGTGACAAGTACTGTAAACATAGTTGCAAACCAGATACTCCTGATAGTGACAGTCTCATTCCAACTGTCTAATCAATAAAAAAGGGTCTGTTGTCATGGATATGAACCTTCCTAATGTCTCTGTTACCGGCTTGATGGATATGGGCAACCTGAGGCAATGTAAAAATTGCCTCATGTTTACTGACAACCAATTAATTCTCAAACAAATGGATATGGTATGTGAGAGATGTAGTTACACACTGTTCCTGGAGGCAAAGGTCTCACATAAAAGTAATGCTAATGTTAATAAGGTTGTTAGTAACACATATGCTGCACCAATCATGCACAATTCAAAGCAGATATCGACCCACATATGCTGAGGCACTTACATGTAACCTTCCTAAACCACAAATACCTCCTAGACAAAGTACATATAACAAATACCCTCAGCAGCCCCAAATGCACTCCTTCAAAACAACACCAGATCAACACATAGCGCTACATCTCATGGAGCCTCTACCTCTAAGGTCATAAGGCAAGCCACCGTACAATCCATCATTCTAGTCACTGGAGACTCCATCATGAGACACACTGAAAAAGTTACGGTCAGTTGCTTATCAGGGGCTACAATCCACCACATTACACACGCACACAGATCACTGGACCACAATTACCAATACGACTCAGTCGCAGTCCATGTGGCAGTAAATGACCTGATACCTACCTCCCTAGACTATATGAAGAGAGACATCATGGAGCTCTCGGAATACAATATATGTCTCAGGCTGGTATGAGCCTAGCATTGAGCAGCATTTTACCTTCTCTGAGGATGATGCCACAATATGAACAAAAGATGATTTACTTTAATAATGGCTTAGTTTCTGGTGTCATTCAAAGGGGGTGCAATATTTGTCAGCATGGAAGGAGATGGTCAACAGACCGCGCTGCTTTGTTAGGGATGGTCTGCACCTCTCCCTTCTAGGTTTTTGAATATCAGCTAAAACATTGCCTTCCCCCATAGTGCCTTTTTTAAGCAATGCCAAACTGAAAGTACTTTGAACATAGCAAATCAAAACCAAGAAAATCTAAAGGTATTACTGCTCAATGCCGGGAGTCTAAACAAAAAACTCCACTCCCTAGAAGCTCTCTTTATCCTAGAGAATGATGATGTCTGTGTGGTCACTGAGACATGGTTTAAAGCCACGGAGAGCACACAAACAGTGCAAGGTTATAATGCCTTCCGCACATTCAGGCCAGCTACTTCAAAGGCAGGCACTGAAGGTGGAGGTGTCTCCAATTAAATCAAAAATAAATATACTTCAAGGCTGGTCAAACAGGACAATATACTAGAGAAGCTCCATGTTCAAATCACCATAGGTAAAATCCAGTACCACTTCCCTTCAAGCTATAGGTCCCCCTCTATGACCCAGGAAACCCATACCATGTATTTAAACTTATTAGAAACACTAACCATCCAACCCAATACCATATTCATGGCTGACTTTAATTACCCTATTAACTGGGAATCCTATACAACACCAAACATACATGCACAGAGATTCCTGGATTTTATAAATACAAACTCCCTAGACCAATACACCAACCAGGGGTGCAACCATACTGGATCTGGTCCTCATTAATATGGGAGAATGCTGCATACCCCTTACTGTAATGCCTTCCCTGGTAAGGTCAGACCACAAAGTGATCTCAGTTGAAGTAAAAATAAAACCTGGACCCCCCAGCTAAACCTGGAATATTCAGGAACTAGTCTAAGGCTAACCTTCTGCTATTAAGTGAGAACCTAGCAACATTTCAAGCCCCCAAAAACCCTGAGAGCACTTCTGCCTATGTAGTACTGTTCAGAGAAACACTGTACAAGCATGCTAATAGCCACATAGAGGCAGCTGTACCCACCAGGAAGAAGTACAGAAATAACTAAAAAAAAAGCCATCGTGTTAGAATCACAAAATCAATCAGCTGTATAATAGGAGGAAGAAGATCATGGCAAAAAGTAGGAGGTGCAGCACTCAGCAGGATAAAAGCACTCTCATCAAACTAAACAAACAACTCAGAGGACAAATAAAGTCCACCAAAGCCAAATATGAGGTACGTTTGGCCTTCCAGGCCAAGGACAACCATAAAGCATTTTTTAGCTATGTCTGTAACCGCAAAGGCAATACACAACTGTTTGCAGAGTTCACTGTAAATGGAGCCATCTATACTGAACCAGAAGATATAGCAAATCTCCTGGTTGATAAATTCAGCTTCAACTGTACCCCTCTCTCCCCCTTAACCTTCCCTCAGGAAATATCATCAAATATAACTCCCCCCTACTATCACTAAGGAACAGGTCCTTAATGCTGTCTCTAAGACCAAGAACAATGCATCAATGGGCCCAGACAATATCCTAGGATGCCTTCTAAATAGCATGAAACATGACCTATCAGGGCCTTTGGAATTACTATTTAACTGCAGCCTCCAAACAGGCTTCATGCCTCATGAATGTAGAAAGGCAACTGTCATCCCTCTGCACAAAGGTGCTCCATCTACAGACCCTTGAAACTGCAGACCCATAAGTCTCACTAGTCTTATATGTAAAGCCATAGAAAGAATTATCATAGAGATGATCAGTAGAGATATAGTAAACCCCCAGACACTGGACTCAACCCAGTTTGGTTCCATCAAGGGCAGATCATGCCTACTCAACCTGGTGGACTTCTTTGAGAGGGTCACCAAAGCAATGGATGAGGGCAAAATCTGTCACACTGCCTACCTTGACCTGGCCAAGGCATTTGACACAATACCCCATTCAGGCATTGTTGACAAACTCAAGAGCTTAGGTACAAACATGTATGTCACCTGGTGGATAGCCAACTGGCTCAGACAGGACCCAGGATGTTAGGATTGGGGAGTTTACCTCTATAAAGAGGCCAATCACAAGTGGAGTCCCTCAGGGATCAGTCCTTGGACCGCTTCTTTATGGCATTTACTTCTCAGAAGTCAAGGCCAATGTCAGTTGTCTCTGGCTGACTAAATTTGTAGATGATTGCAAATTAGGAGCTGTCATTGAATCTCACATTGATGCAAATATTCTCTAAGAGGGGCTGCCACAGACAAATAACTGGTGTCAAAGCCATGGACAAAAACTAATTGCCAAGAAATGCATAACAGTATCCTTTGGGAAGTCATCCATCCCTGGTAACTATCATACTGACAACACACCTCTTAGAGCTGACCCAGCAGTCAGAGACTTAGGGACAACCTTTGATCATCACATGACTACAGTGGTGAGGAAATCATTCTCTGTTGCACAACTTATAAACAAAGTTATGACATCTAAGCCCAACAAAGTCATTGTTCCACTGTATTCAGCATTCATCAGACCTTCAATTACACTTTGACACCATTGCCAGTATTACTGCATCTTTCTGTCATCCACTCCCTAATAACTCAATTTCTACATCTCCCTCTCCCCATCAACCCACTCCCTTTCAGAAATCTTCCCACTCTACAAATAACATACTTCTTTCCTCTCCTAATATTTACACTGCCCCTCTAAACAACATACAACAGACTTCCCAACCACAACTTACTCTCTCTCCCATCCCTACCTCCTACATGAAACAACTTCTTCTGAAATTAAAGCCTTGCTCCAACACAGCTGATAGAATTCCTGCCATGTTCCTAAAATTTGCTGCAAACTCTGTGACATATCCCATTAGCATCCTAATAAACAGATCTATTCAAGAATCTCACGTCCCTGACCACTGGAAAAAAGCTATCATCCTACCACTTCACAAAGGTGGCACCTCTACCGACATCTCTAACTTCCAACTCATTGTTATACTTTACCCATCTCTAAAATTCTAGAAAAATGTGAGCAAAAAACAACTCTTAAACTACCTACTAAAATACAATATTCTATCCCTATCCCCTAACACAGCACAGGCTCCACCCAGGACATAGTACATATTCAGCATTAATTTGTTTCCTAGACATAGTAAATAAAGCCTGTGATTCAGGAAACATTGTCTCTGTCTTTACTATCTCTCACCCTTTACTCCTCTCCCAGTTCTCCAGTATAGGTCTATATCCCCAACCCATTAACTGGTTTAAGCGCTATCTTTCTAACAGGGAGCATGCCGTTAAATAGCAGAACTCCAGCTCCACTTACATTCACAACCCTAAGGGCTTGTCCCAAGGCTCTATTTTATTCCCTCTATTGTTCAATATTTTCATTAATAACCTCCACCAAGTTATCAAGCAGGGCCTTCCTAGTCCAGTAGGCAGATCCCTCCATACCACATGCTCCAGAGACCTCAACCTCATTACCACAATTAACAGAACATGCTGGAGGGACAGGTTCATAACCCAGAGAATGCCCATACTATGGAACAGACTTCCCATACATGTCAAGCAGAGCACCTCGTTCACCCTCTTCAAGAGAAATCTTGATATGTGGATGGGAAACAGAAAATTCACCCTGGAGATAACACCAGAGGCACTGGGAACTAAGGTTGGGTGGCACTATGCCACGGTAATCCGATGGCTAGGCTTGTAAAGGCCCCACGGCCATTAGCCTAGTACACACCTATGAACCTATAACTCTACCATAGTCTGCTCTGCCCTTAACTCAGACATTCTAATGCAGTCCACACAAGCAGCATTTGCCCCATTTGATTTACAGCAGATTCATTAGGTTTTGGGTTGAAGATTGCTCTCTAAGCCAGGCATAAGACTCTCATAAGTTTGTACGATACTGAATAAAGTCACAGGGACTTTAGTCGGTCTATGTAAGGCATGTGCTGGAATTCCTTGATCTTCTTAGTTAGAAACCTCAGAGGTCTTTCCAATTGCTGCAGGTGATTTGTATGGTACATGCTGAAAGGGGCGTTATACTCAATTATTGGCCTAATTAGTGAAAATTATAGAGGGGTTATAACCTCCTTTGCTCTAAAGGCGATGCCTTCGTTCATCAAGTGTGCTACACAGAAAGCCTTCCTTACTACAGTAGACACATGGTGGTCAAAGTTAAGGCCTCATTCTACTTGTGATCCCAGATCTCTTACCACTTTGTAGGTACATAGGGTATGGTTGTTAATTTGACAGCATGAACGAACATGGTTTTCACTGAAGGGAATGATGCTGCATTCATATCTAACACACCAGTCATTGGTCTGCATAAGACCCTTTGGAAGTATACTGACATCATTTGGGAATTCAATAATTGCACCCAGTTTGCAGTCATCTGCAAAACTGGTCAGCCACAGCCCCTTAGTTTTGGCCTAAACTTCTGAGAAGTATACACCAAACAGGGGGCCCACCACTGACTCTTGTGACACCCTGCTGGTGACAGGTCTGCTGGGTGATGTGGAGTTATCTGCTTTGATTGTGTGTGCCCGGTTTGTGAGCCAGTTGGCAACCCATCATACAACACAGGGGTTTACATTCAGTTTACTAACTTTATCAGTAATGCCTGAGTGTGGGATTGTGTCAAAGGCCTTTGCCAAGTCGAGGTATGCTGTCTGCACAGATATGCCCTCATCAATGGCCCTGATCACATTTTCAAAGAAATCTGCTAGGTTTAACAGGCAGGATTTACTTTTGACAAAGCCGATCTTGGTCAGTTTCAGTGTTTGGAGGTTGCCTATGTCTTTATTTATGAGGTCCGTGATGATACGTTCCATGGCTTTACAGATGAGGCTGGTCAGACTTATGGGTCTATAATTCCCTGGGCCTGTTGCTAAGCCACATTTGTGAGGGGGAATAATTGTTGCTGCTCATTCTGCAGGAATAAAGCTTGTGGTTAGGCTGTGATTTAATATGGTTACTCAATGGTGATGCTAGTTCATGTTTTAGTTTGTTTAGAAGGGACAGTCTCTACATTTTGCTCTTTATATTTTTGCACTTCTTCAGGCAAAAAAAAAATCACACAAAATAGTTCTGATATGGTCCCCACAGCTTCATCAGTGTTATCTCAGTAGATGTTGCCATTCTAAGTTTAAATAACTCACAATTGTGAGTCCCTACTAGGGAATCACTACTAACCCATTGTATATAATCACTTTGTTTTTATAATTGTTTGCTAACTTCTGTGTAATCTATGTAAGTTTGTCTTTGTGGAGCTTTTCTCCTCGGGCCTCAGCTGAAAATGGACATGTATCCAGTCGGACTATCCCGGTAAACAAATGTAAAATAAATAAATAAATAAATAAATAAATAAAATAAAATAAATAGTCTGCCAAATAAATGTCATAACAATGTATGCTTGTTGAAAAAACATACAACGCTGTCACCTACTGGACAAAACTGGAATTGCAAATACTGTAAGTCAAACTACTGAATGTTGCACAATTATTCAGTGACAAACAATAAAGCTGTCCCTTGCCCATCTAGGAGTATGATTATAATCGTGTGATAAATAGCTATCAAAAAAATCATATATGTGGTAAACATACAATAAAAAAGTTCCTTAGAGTCACACAATCTATAAATAAAACCCAAAATAAGAACTGTTGAAAGATATTCAATCCTAGAAGAAATAAACTAAAGCCCTCAGTGTTACAATTTTTGCTCCCCGTGTCAATATATCCTACAGACATAACTTATAGGTTCATAGGTGTATACTAGGTTAATGGCCCTGGGGCCTTTACAAGCCTAGCTCATAGGATAACCGTGGCATCGTGCCACCCGACCTTAGTTCCTAGTGCCTCTGTCGAGTAAAGCCACTGGAGTGATCCCTGGGGTAAATTTTCTATTTCCCATCCACTTATCAAGATTTCTCTTGAAGAGGGCCAATGAGGTGCTCTGTTTGACATGTATGGGAAGTCTATTCCATAGCATGGGCAGTCTCTGGGTTATGAACCTGTCCCTCCAGCATGTTCTGTTGAGTGTGGTAATGAGGTTGAGGTCTCTGGAGCATATGCTGCAGAGGGATTGGGATTTCTTTGGATGTAAAATTTCTAACAGAGCTGGGTCAGACATGGCTTTGTAAGTCAAGCAGAGATCGCCTCTAAGTAGGCAATATGAGACAGAGAATTGTTGGAGTTTTTTTTAGTCTGTCCATATAGGACAAATGTATAAGGCCTAGGATCCACTTT
This sequence comes from Protopterus annectens, assembly GCF_019279795.1. Lineage (NCBI taxonomy): Eukaryota > Metazoa > Chordata > Ceratodontiformes > Protopteridae > Protopterus > Protopterus annectens. The sequence goes on along the minus strand of NC_056729.1, from coordinate 1,068,378,127 downwards.
GTGAGGTACTTTTGCGGCCTCACCAGTTGTTGTAGGTGTTTAGTGAGGTACATGCCAAATGGGGCATTGTACTCACTGATTGCCCTAATGAGGGAAGAGTAGAAGGAGACAATCACCTCTTTCTTCATGGATGTAAAACCCTTAGTAATAAGATGTGCCACACAGAAGGACTTTCTGATCACAGTGGCAATGTGGTAGTCAAAAGAGAGGTTGCTGTCAACCTGTGTTCCCAGATCTTTTAAAACACCTTCTGTGTTCAGTGGACTACCATCGATGTGGTAATTCGTGGGAACTGGGTTTTTCCCAAAGGGAATGATAACACATTTTTTGGCATTGAGTGTAAGGCCATGGTTCTGACAGCAGTCGTTGGTCTCAGTGAGGCCTTTCTGTAGGATGTCAACATCCCTTGGAGAGTTAATATCTCCCAACTTGCAATTGTCTGTGAACTTTGTCAGCCAGAGTCCCTTCGTGTTGGCATGGACTTCAGAGAAGTAGATTCCAAACAGGAGAGGACCCAGGACCGAACCCTGTGGGACTCTACTCGTGACTGGTCAACAGTCTGACTTGGAGTCAGCTACTTTCGTACTGTGGATTCTATCTGTGAGCCAGTTTGCAACCCAACTAGTGATATAGGGGTTGATGCCTAGCTTAGTGAGTTTTTCTATGATTCCCGAGTGGAGAATGGTATCAAAGGCCTTGGCCAGATCAAGGTATGCTGTATGAACATTGTTTGTTGGTATTGATACAATAATGCAGTCAGGACCTTGCCTTCATCCACAGCTCTGGTGACTGACTCAAAGTTGATCAAACTGAGTAGGCATGATCTACCCTTCACAAAACCAAACTACATTATTGTATCAATACCAACAAACAAACAAAAAAGTAGTCTGTGGATGTTTTAATGTATGTTTAAATAATCACTGGTAAATTTTATTTATTTATTTATTTATTTATTTATTTCCACGTGAAATGTTTGGCAATGCATAGCTTTATCTACTGTGAGTAAGCCTTTGCATGGATTCAGTTGAGAGAAGGTAGTGAGTCTGACCCCTGCTGAATGTCAGGAGACAAGGAACCCTACATCACTGCATACCAATTAAAGGTGTTATGCAGGGAAGAGAGGTGTGTACTGGGCCCAGTGCTGGCTTCAGGCCAAAAAGGTACACTCATCATCATCATCATCAACCACTCCCTTTTTTCCCATTTTCTATACAGGGTCAGGGTGCTGTGTCATCTGTTGCCATCTCTTTCAATTTAATGCAACAAACCTACTTCATTGAAAGTCGTGCATGACTATCCCAGATCTTCATTCATTTCCTTATGCCTTCTTCATGTCTGTCCCAAATCATTTTCACCAGATTGTTTTCTGCTTTCATGCATATGTGCCCAAACAACTGTATATCTATTCTTTTTTACCTTCTCTCTAATTGGAGCTACATGGGCTTCTGCTTATGTCCATACTTCTTTTTTATACCTTTCAAAAGTCTCTAGATTTTGTTCTTTATATTTTTGCACTTCCTCAGTCACTTCTTTTTCTAAACAGCTCATGATTTCTTGATTTATATAATATTTTTCATAAATCTGTTGTATTAATGAACACAAATCTTTATTTGAAGCTTCTGACAGTTTTTTCTTGTGGAAGTATTTTTCCTTCCTCTAATTTCTCTCTTAATCTTTTTGTATATCTTCTGTCTGGAAATTCTGGGCTTTTTGCATTATAGTAACAATTCTTTCTTATCCACAACAGTCCACTTTATCATTTGTATGGCTCTTTTTGGCATATCAGTTTTTGTGATTTTTGTGGACTGCTATTTCCTTTGCAACATGGGGGCCATCCTCCCCCATTGGCCTAGCCTAGTCCCATTGTAGGAATGTTTCCATGCCTTGAGGACTCATTTTTTCGAGTCCTGGCACCAGTGCACCTACCAGAATTGGGCACTTTTTTATCCTGGGTCTTCTACACCTAACTATCTTTTTTTATTTTTAAGTTACTTCTGTCTATGATATATGCTATATAAAATACAGTCTATATATCAGTATCGTCTTGGTGAGATTTTGTGAAAAAGAGGGTCCACCTTGTGAAGATACTCATCAAGACGTTAAGATGAATTCAGTTCCAGCAATACCACTCTCCTTTGCTTGCTGACTTAGAATCTCTCCATCTGGATCCCCAATTGCTCCATTCAGACCACTCGTCTCTCCATTCCAACACCTACATTCAGAACAAATCAGACAAATAAGGGATGAGGCCAGTTTATGACTAAGTTTACTAACAGAAGAGCAAGGACTGATCCACACTCTAAGTGTATATTCTTGTGATACTCTATCCTACGCCTGGGGCTGTGATAAAAAACATATCAAAGATGCCTGTTTGATGAGCTTTCAGTGGCCACCATCTTTTTGGTCCAAAGTTAAACCAAAAGTATTTCCCTTAGAGTGGTGGTAAGCACAGGGTTGAATCTGAAACACTTACAGCTGCTTCTTACACCGAGCTTCTCCCAAAGTTAGTACAGGCAATACAAATGTAAATCTTGGCTGGTTAGCTGTTAGCCACACAGACACCTACTTTGCTTATAAAGTATAAAAAGACAGTAACTTCACTAGTGACAGCAAGGATGATTATTGATACTGTACAGGTGAAAAAAACCTGAAAGGCTTGAGGGAAAGAGCATGCTTATGTAAATGGCATGCAGTTTCATAGAGTGCATTGGAATGGGTGGACACAGGACAGACAACAGTCCGATCTGTGCTACTACCACTTTTTTTGCAATTACCTACTCATTGTACTAAAGTCTCCATAACTGTTTTGTAAATGTCTCTATAACTGTTTTTTTTTTCCTTACTTGAATTTGTAATAGCTGTTGCATACTCATTTTGTACTTTGAAGTGTTTATACCTGTTATATAATTGATGCTAATTTTGTAATGTGGAGCTTTTCTTCCCAGGCCTCCGCTGAAAAAGGGCAATAGTTCAGTCGGATTATCCCAGTCAACAAATGTCAAATAAATAAATAAATGCATAAACTAAAATAAAAAGAGAAAAGCCCTGTACTAAATGACCAGCAGGCTTGTAGAAATATTAGTAAAGTATGATACACCAAATGGGTTCCACAGCTAGTAAAACGATGGTCAAAATAACAGTGACATAATATAAACATGCATTTGTTCTTAAGGCATATAAAGTTCACTACTTCTTTTTAGCCATCCAGCAGCAGTTAAAAGCACTCACATCTCAAGAAACTTTACACAGTCTTTATGCCCATATATTTCTGCAATTCTTCTTGGAGTATCTCCATACAGGTCTTCCAAATCTATTGGAACATGCAGAGAATGTAGAACTCGAAGGACACCATGTCGTCCAGATTCTGCAGCAAAATGTGCTGCAGTCCAGCCTGTTTCAGTTCTCAAGCATGGACGAGCTCCATTTTCTATAAGAATTCGCACAATTTCAGACTGCCCTTTAACATAAAAAGGAAAAACACATCATAAAAGATTTTCATCAAAACATATCATATAGTTATAAAATTATTAAACATAAATTATAGATCCAGATAACAATGTTGCAAACAGAGTGCAATCACTTACTTTCGTATTGGAAAATTACTCAGTTACTGACTGTAGCCAGTCAGTGGACTACTACTTTTACTTCTCTCTATCAGTAAAGTTATTTAGTTTTGAACATATAAAACAAAAAAGTATTAACTTTTAAGGTAGGTAGTGTGTCACTGGCCAAGCTGCTCTACATATTCCTTAGCTCATTATTAACCTGCAAGTTCTAGATAACATACACTCTTCATTAAGTTTACCCTTCCTTAAAATTTTCCCACCTATTCCATGTTATAATTTCTTGTACACAAAAATGACTGTCTGCCCCCCTTACCTACATAATCACAAAAGTGAAAGGATAATCTTAGCTCTCATTTGGGACTTTAACCCAAGATGACCCATATACCATGCAGTGTTGCTGCTACTGGACCAACAAGAGCCACTGGACAGACTTTAGAGCTTTAACCTTTCAGCTAAGAAACCCACAGCATGGTGATCAAAGTTTGTATTGTCCACAATGTCCTCCTCAAAAAATAAAACTTTGAATCAGATAGAAAACTTACTCCTCTGAAACAAATCTTGATGAAGTCATTACCCTTTTTAATGTCCTTCTTTTAAAACAAAATTGTGTATCAGACAAGAAACATACTCTCCTCATAAAGATTTTGATGAAGCTATTAACTTTGTAAGGCCTCATTTTAGAAAAGCCACAAGAGAAAAGACATTCTCCAAACTAGGGCATGCTATATGGAATCATTTATCAGCTAAAGTGAGAAGGCAAAAGACACTGGCCACACTTAAAAATAAATATAAAAACACCTATTTAATGAATCTGCTTGTACATGCATCTGTGAATCTGCGATAATGGATAGAAAACCACGGTAGTGAATGAAATCATAAAGAACATTTCTGAGTATTACATTTCTCTCTGATACTTACAGTCTTTTTTACTGAAATTGTGGATGTATTGTATTACTTGTTGGGTGTATTTTGCAATACCAAAAAAGCACTGCATATTGCTTTTATGAATTACTGTGACATTATGTCCCTTGTTGCTTGTCTTGTTCCTGTTGACATGGGTTTTGGCTGAGAAGGGTCAGGTGACTAGTTAACTTACATGGTTATCAAACTGCAATAAATAAATAAATAAATACTGTTGGGATTAGCAGGCTGAAAGCTGCAGCTACAGCTACGTGGTAACAGATATATCATTCTATAGCTGAAGGTGAAGTTATGAGGGTATATCATACTATAGCTGGAGGGAGAGATGGGAGCACATACAACTGGGAAATCTGTCACATGTTGGCACACGTATTCCTTTCACGACCTGGTCTCTATTAGGGTATACAGGTATTTATTGGAGAAGACAATCATCCTTGGTGCCAACAATGGGGGCACACCTGGCTAAACACAAGTGACACAGCTATACATTACTACCATGGGAAGGATTCACATTTTTTGCCATAACAATGCTGTAGTAAACACCTAAGCAACCATATACCGTAGACAGGCTATATCTTCTCCATAAGTGACAGGCATGTACATGGGCAGATTGTCTTAGTATCGCAGACATCCTTTTCGCCAGTACAATTAATGTAAATGACACATGCAGAAATACATATTTATATTGCTAGCCTTATGTAAAAGTGAATTCATACACAAGAGTACATATACGTAGGAAGGCAGATTAAAGCAGCTTACTAATATGCTTGCTAGGTATGATGTAGCTTTAAGTCTGCTTTTGCGGCATGTAGGCAAATAAGGCCAGGCATCATGAATATCTGTGAATATCTTTATTTTGCTTCCAGGCATCTGCAACATGAAGTGCAGCTTGGAGTTTTGGCTTGCCTCTGACATCCTGTGGCTATGTACTCATCCAGGTGACCTGAGCAAATTTGCTCATTGTGCTTCTGTGCATCTGTAAGCTGCATTACAAAAAAATCACATTGTTTGTATGACTTATGGTTATTTCACTCCTTGGGAGCATGCCACCATTTTCTAAGGATATTCATATTCACGTGACAATGACCATCTCTGCAAGTGTCTAGTGGACAGTACCTACATTATGCATTATAGAGAGCAAGATCATGTTCAAATTTCCTTCACAACCATTTCAGAAAGCGACTAATGGGCCCCATCACTAAACTTGATGCCTTGTATGATTTGCCAAGGTGCTAACCTCAGACATTATCATTAATAGGACAATGTAATAGTGTGGTCATTGGTATGATATCCAATAATACCACAACACCAATGTTCTCCTTACATGAGAGGGAGGGGTCAGGCAGCAGCACCTAAATAATACTGTAAATAAAATACATTTTATTTTTTTGTATGTTGGGGAACTGCTCCTGCTTCCAGCAGGTCTTTGTCTCTGTCTGCATAGCAAATGAGTGTAGAATACAGAGTGATGCTTCTATATCAAGTGCATGCACTGTTACATGCCAACTGCACATACTGTGTTTTTTGCATGCACCTTTATGTGGAAGGATTATGCTACCCCATGCCAAGGTGCATGCACATCAAAGGGTATGTCCCTCTGTATACCAGGGCCATATTTCAGTGTATGTGTATTAACTTATCCACACAGGATATATACCTGCTGGGTCTATATTAAATCATCGAACACTTAGAAAAGCAAACAATGATTTATCAACCCCATGTAAGTGAAAGCTTACAAACTCGAATGCTTAGTACAGCGATTTTTTTTCAAGGGGAAAAAAATTCACTGTTCCAAAAAAAAGTGTGGGGGGGGCTTCACCTCCCACCCCCACCCGACATGGGGGGCTGTGCCCCCCATACAGTCCCTACTTAAATATACCAACTCAGCGATCACACTACAGTGACGAAAATGGCAAAGTAACGGACGCAGCCAAGCGATTTATTTCCCAGGGAAAGAACTTGCTTATATGCTGCTTCATCATTTTGCCTTTTTGTCTTTTCAAGTTTGACCAAGACGCATTCTAAAGCATGCGTCTTTGGTCATCTAATAGGAACCCCACCTGCTTGCTACCTGAAACACAGCTTCTGGGACTGCTGGTTGTTAATGTTGTTTTAACATCTTATTTTAAACCTTTCAAAGTTTTCTGATTCGATGACTTCATTTTCAGCACAAGACATGAACCACACAGTCTACTGCAGGAGGCTGGAAAACTATAGGATAGGGAGGATTTCTGGTGGGAAATCCCATCCTGTCACCAGCAGGCAGCACAGCCCCATTGTCCAGTGTAGCCCTTCTGCAGCAGGTGGTGGAGTCTGCAATAGAAAGAGCAATAGGCAGATACATGACCAGAATTGACAATTTCCTGGAGTAACTTGCAGATTCACTCACTTGGCCAGCACCAGTCACAGAGAAGGGCATGATCCATACAACCTCCTGCCCTAATTAAACAGCTGGGGATGGATCACAGTGATGCAGTGATGTCCCTCTGCATTGGGTAGCATATATAAATGCTATTGCTTGTACCCCATCCTACCCTCAGTCTGGTGTAACGCCTTCTTATTGTCTTACATCACATGTCCTTGTATTGTCTAGCCTTCTCCATTACTACATGTCTTACCTTTGTTAGTTTCTAAGAATCCCTTGTCTCCTCCTCATCATAATGTGTACACATTTGCCCCTCTTTCCTGTGTCTGTCAACCCCTGCACAATGACCTGGCCCCTTTCCCTCCTTTTATTTCCTTTCACTCTCCCCTTTCTTTCTATATAAAGAAAAAGAGAGCCATATCCCCATAAAAATATTGATGCAGTGCTTTGCCCTATTTTGCACACAACTATGTGATGCCTTTCTGGGAGTGACTCTGCTTGTTATCTTTCCCTTTATCTTTTTTCATAGTTTCCTGTATACCCCTTTCCTCCTCCCCTTTGGTTTCCACATATGTGGATACCACAGCACTGCTACTGCAAATACTGTATGGCTATTTAGTCTTATGCCCTGCTATGTGACATCCTGCAAGGAGCATGTCAGAATGTGCAGCAATCTTTATATACATATTGCTTTATTCTAACATGCAGTCTGTAATGTTTTCATTTCTAACACAGTGATGTATATTTTCTTCATGATTCCACTATAGTGACAGCACTCCATGCAGTCCAATGTACAACGTTTGCCATCTATTCAGATCCACCTGTAACTATAGGGAGTATTGATATTTATTTGTAACCCCATTGTCTTTCACCAGATTTTGCCTGATAGAAATTTGGAACTGGATGACGTCATAGTCAAACTTTATAAAATTAATTATCACATTATAGCCTTTTACAGATCCCTCTCTCTGATCCATTCAGAGCATGCAGAATACCTTAACCAGTTAGAAAAGTTAACAGTCGAACCAAATGCCATTCTTATGGGTGACTTCAACTCTCCATGTATAAACTGGCCAACATTTACTACCAGCTACAAATATGCTCATAGATTTCTAGAATTTGAAATGCCAATACACTTGACCAAATTATCTCCTACACAAACATTTCTCCCAGTTGTATCACTCCACTTATCACCCCCCAGTCGAATATGACCAGCTCACTGTGATCTTCACTATGAAAAACCTACTTTGTAGACCTTAATAATTCCTCTACATTATGGGATTGCTCTAAAAGAAATTATGTACTATTTACTGATCTTATTGACAATCACAAATAACAGAACTCCACAGGAGACCTTGTAATTGAAGCTGCTGCCTACTGCTCTGAATTTTACTAATTCTTGGATTGATGTACTGACATACAATGGTACATTTAGAACCAAACCTGTATAGTGGAACTATCCAACAAATTATATAATTAAAACGTAAAAGTTCCTGGCTACCACTAAAATATGCCCACTTCATTATTATAAAAACTACCAAGCCTGCTGAACTTACAGTCAGGAAATGAGAGACCAGCTATGAACTTAAATTGCAACTAATTTAGAAGATAACATAAGGCCTTCTTTGGTTATATTAGGAAACCTATAAGTAACCTGCTATTCTGTAGTGAACTGATCTCCAATGGTAACTTGCTCTCTGACCCCAATGGCATTTTTAATAACCTTGCAAACAGGTTCTCTTCAATCTTCACTCCTCCCACCCTCTCCTCAGTTTCCTCCATTCTCCATTACACCCTCCACCAAGATCAGTTTGGAACAAATTCTTCTGGCATTTTCCAAAACTAAAAAACACTACTTCCGCAGGTCCTGGTAATACCCTTGGATGCCTGCTGCAAAGCATAAAGTCCCACCTAATCAACAGACACAGGAACCCACTCCATCAACTCTTCAACCTGAGTCTCTCAAGGGTCTATATTACAACATTGAATGCTTAAAACAGCAAACAATGTTTAATTGACCCTATTTCAGCGAAAGCTGAAAATGTTGACACCTCAGAACAGCGATTTTTTTTCCTAGAGAAAGAAATCGCTGTTCCAACCAAAAAAAAAACAGCAAACAGTTCCAAACATATACACACTTACCTTAATCCTAATTCTAACCCCCTCCCTCAAAAAAAGTAAACAGCTGAAAACACATATGCACTTAACTCAACCGTACATCTAATACAAAAAAAAAGTAAACAGTTTAAAACATATATGCACTTACCTTAACCCGCACCCTAACCCTAAGGTCAGTAACTGTTGCACATTTACGTTTGGGAGCTATACCAGATAAGGAAATCTCTTAAATCACACTACAGTGCAGAACACGGCAAAGTAACAAAGCGGCCAAGCGACTTCTTTCCCAGGGAAAGAATATGCTGAACAGCCGCTTTGCTGTTTTTCCTGTTTGCTGTTTAGGGTGCGATGAAAACGCATTCGATAAAATGCATTTTCGTCATTATAATAGGAACCAGTCTCTCAACTGGGGTTCCTGAGGTGTGGAGAATGACAGCTGTGGTCTCTTGCATAAAGGTGGTCCTACCACTGGCCCTAAGAATAACAGGCCTGTTAGTTTGACTAGTGTTATTTGAAAAAGTTCTGAACATCTTATAGCTAAAATAATAAACAATGAAATAGGTGACCTTATATCCCTGGCTATATATCAGTTTGGCTTTGTAAAAGGTAGATCATGCCTTCTCAGCCTGGTTGAGTTCTCTGAAGGGATTACCAAGGCCATGGTAGAGCATGGTAGAGCATGGTAGAGCATACAGTCCATAATGCTTATCTGAACCTTGCCAAGGCCTTTGGCACTATCCCTCATATTAGGATTATTGACAAACTCTTCCAATCTCCCAATTCAGTATTAGCCCATACATAGTTTGTTGGACTGATAACTGGTCATTGAGGACGTGATATTTATTCTAGACAGCAAAATGTCCCCAGTGGTGTCTCACAGGGCTCTGTCCTAAGTCCCCTCCTCTTTGGTATATATTTTTGTGACATAAAGGCTGATATAAAGGGACTATAGCTAAGCAAGTTTGCTGATGATTGCAAACTGGGATAATTAGCAAATCCTATTCTGATACTCATTCTCCACCAAGGGCTTGACCAAACAAATGCTTAGTGTATTACTCTGACCACTTAAGTAACATTCCACTTAAATTTGCCGCAGTCATCAAGGACTTGGGTAGATATGTTGATAATAGACTCCCCTTTGACCACAAAGTCTCTGTGGCTGTTACAAAATCCTTTTACCTTGCACAACTTATCCTTTGTAGTATCTCTTCAAGGTCCAAAGAAGTTATACTCCTGCTTTATTCATCCCTTATTAGGCCAGTCATTGAAAATAACTTGCCCTTTTGCATGAACCTCACAAAGCACCTAAACCGGTTTGACAGACCTTAACGTTTTCTCACTAAAAAGATCTCAGGATATTGTCCCCTTGGTACTCCAATAAACAAAGTCCTGTCCCTCTACTCAGTGGCATACAGGCTCCTAAAGGATGATATATGCTTAGTGTTCTGGGCTATGAATGACCTGGTACTCTCTGGACTCCTTTACCTAAACAGAAAGGACTTCTAGAGACCTAAACCTATATTATCACATCAACAATACCGAATGGTGTGACAGATACACAACACTTCTGGAATAGGCTGCCCAGATTTATCAAGCAGAGTACTTCCCTAGCAACCGGTATATCCAGTTTGGATGACTGGATAGGTGCACAATTCATAACCTGCACCAGTGTAATGTTGATATATATCCTGACAGATAAGAAGCCTTTAGAGAGGGTATTCATTACACTGAATTATTTCATGCTGCTGTGTGCTTCCTCAAGATGTATGCCAGCTGCAGCATTAACACTAACCTCCTTAACAAGGGCTAGTCTACACCATATGGATTCCACCACTTTGTACATCTGTGGTAAGGAAAGCATGTATTGTGAGCTCTACCTCCATACCTCTCAACTGCCCAGATTTTTGCCTCACATTTTTGGACTGTTCATCAAAAAATGTGTGGTTTTCTGGTAAATCAGTGGGATGATATGAGGAATGAAGTCACTAAATAATGACATATATTTGAGTTTCACACTTCATATCCTTCAGAAAATGCATGTTAACACAAATCCTGTTATTCTAGCTGCTTTCTAAGTTTATAACAGCAATATTTAAAATCTGCCCCAATGTTTGGGTATTTGTGTCCGCCCCCTATTATGTCATGCTTTGTCTAGATTTCCTGTATTTAGAGGTTGAGAGGTATGTCTATCCCTCACATACTATTTGCACTCATCTTCGTGCATGGTTTTCAAAATGGTTTGTTTCCATGTAGAATAAAATAATGTGTTTAACTACCTTTTTTCTGGTATCTTATTCATTAGAATGACAAAGACATAATTCGTGCAGTGTGTATGATGTTTCAGAATCCTCTTGGTACAGCTCAGTTACACAGTGCATACATCATTTCTTAACACATTCCTAAGATATTTTCAGTTTTAATGAAGTGCAACTTAAACTGAGCAAGCAAATACAGAAATTGCTAGACTTTTCTTGACCTTTTTGAGTTTTAGCATCCTTTGATGATTTTAATAGATAAAAGTATATTGTATCATCTTATTATCATCCAAAATTTTCCAATATAACTTTGCCTTTCATTTCAAATTCTCAATGCAGTGATTAAATTTAAAATTAACTGCCATGGAGATGTTTGATGTTTTCATCAGTATTCTGTAACATGATGTAAATATTGAAATTATTTTTGTTAGAAAATATGAACCTACATTCAGTCCTTGATAGCATTTAAAAAATACACTATCATAATCTTACTGGTCATTAATTGATAAAGGCTGCAAACCAGGCTCTTATTATGTGTACCTTCAATTGTCAGATATCTACCAGATGAATGAGAGGGTCAGATTATTTTTGTCAACCCTGTTTCAGTGACAAATGATGATTGTAATGTAAATGAAACCTTGATCTGTTCCTAGCATCATTCACACAGTTTTTATTATGTGTCAAGTTTCTGTCAGCTTCTGGCATTTTTGAAAATTCCCAAAAGAAAATGTTTATTTATAAAGAACCTGTTATATTGCCTTTTAGCTGGCAAAACTTTCACTGTGGGGAAACATAGCAGTTTTATTTAATTATGTGCTCATCTACTAAACACTATACAAACTGGTTATTTAATTATGTGCTCACCTACTATGCACTGTACAAAGTATTTATTTATGTATTTCTTAACATTTGATTACTGAGAAAGTCCGAATGGGTAGAAGTCCATTTTCAGTGGAGGACTGGGGAGAAAAGCTCCAAATTACATAACATTTTAGGACAGTAATTTTACAATCTTCAAAAATAAAACAAAAACATCTGCAGTTTAAATTATAACAAATTAGACATAATATAAAAAATTGGTTAAAATCAATACAAAGTATATGACAATCAATTAATAGTTAGAGAAATTTTAGACAGTTTCTAGAGAAATTAAAGGTAAGTTAGTGTAATACAAATAGGAACTGCAATATGAAGTGAGGGAAAAACAGGCTTATGGTATATTTAGAGAGAAAGTTAGAGAACAGACTTCAATAGCAGTAAGGAAGTAAGTGAAGAAAGGAGAGTAAGAAGGTATAAGGAATGAAAAGATATTTGTTAACATTTAGGGATATGGGTTTTCCTGGTTTTGAACATGCCAGATTTGGCTAGGACGGCTATCAGAGTGTTTTTTTAAAATTTTTATTGAATTTTTAACAAGAAAATAATCAATCACATAGATGTAATAAAGAAATTATGTAACAACGCAAAGAACAGAAAACTTACAACTAAAGTATTTACAAAGGTGTCTACTGAATAAAATTTAGCAAGCAACTACTAAACAGTTGAATTATTCTTAAAAATTAAGTAAATTCTTGTCTAATAGGTCTTTTAATTTGGACCACAGATTATAAGAAGAAAATATTCTGATGGATCTTGATTTAATGGTCATCAATTCCAAGTGACATAGTTGAGTAATACCATTTTTGAATTCCATAAACAAGGGGGGAGTTTCAGATTTCCAATTCCTTGTTATAACCTTTCTAGCAGCTGCTAGTATAGACCATAATAAAATATATTTGATTTTTTAACATAGTTAGGAACTAGAGAATTAAATAATATCAAAGATTGGGATAAAACAAACTTATCTGAAAAAAAACTTGAAGAAAACTGTTATTATCCCAACAAGATTTAAGAGCTACACAATCATAAAACATATGAGACCAGTCTGCTTTGGTCTCCATTTTACATCTCCAACACAAAACCTTTTCCTTACTAATCAATTCCAATTTGTGAGTTGTACAGAAGACCCTATACATACATTTCCAAGAGAACAATCTCCATGTAAGTGAAGAGGTAGTCAGCTTAGATGATTCCAATATTATTTTCTTAATGTTTTTAAAGGGAGGATTATTATTAACTAAGGAGAAATAGTTCCAATAGCTTCTCAAGTAACTTTTATTTCATTATTGATTATTCTATATATTTTTGAAACTTTACTTTCATTAGGTGAATTCTGCTGAGTGAGCATAATCAAAAAATGTACTAACTTAAGGACAGACATTTTTGGACTTGGTGGCATTAAGTTAATTTTATCAATCATAATTGCAGTTCTAACCATGGATCTTTACTTAAATCATATCTGAGTAATCCAATTTATCCTTAGCCAAGAACTGATACCAATAAATGGGATTCTTATCTTTAAACAAAATCATGTTAGAAAATTTTAAGGAAGGAATAATGCTTTGGTCTGTAAGCTATAGGAAAAAGACTAAACATCTGTTTTTTATAGTTTATGTTTCTATAAACAAAGTTTCAGAATGCCTTTAGCAAGAGCAACATATAATGAGGAAAATGTATTTTAAGTTTATTCATTATAAAATATTGTTTTACAATCCAAATAAATGGATTGTTTAATATTAATAGTTTATTAGAATTAGATATATCATCAGTATTAAAGCAAAGGACTTCTTGAAAATGTTTCCATTTAGCTGAATAATGTTCATTGATTAACAATGAAAAAGTCCTGATCACAGAAGAAATAGAATACATTTCCAAATCTGGTAAATTAATTCCCCCTAAGGGCGAAACTCTCATATGATGTGTTAGAGCTACTCGGTTTATTTGGAAACCACAAGAACTTCAAAATCATTGAGTTTTATTCTTTGATTAACACTTAGGGAGGAATTAGCGATGTGGATTGTACAATATAAAGTATCTTAAGTAGAATAATCATTTTAATAATCGAGAGTTTCTCTTCCATTGTAAAAGAAAATTTATTCCATTTAATTATAAGATTCCTAATAGAGGATAAACTATTACTATAATTTTTTATATCATTTATATTACTGGCTAATATTATTCCTAGATAAGTTAAACAATCTGTTTGTACCAAATATTTAGTAATTTTTGTATTCCAGTTATTAGTATCTGAATTAATATAAAGTATTTTTGTTTTATTATCATTAAAAATTAAACCAGATTTCTTTTGGAAATTTTCCATAATGTCAAAAATACTGTAAAGAGAAGCATTACTTCCTTTAACAGTAAGGAGGATATCGTCTGTGAACAGTTGTACATTGGAAGTCATTTCAGGACTTAGTCTAAATCCCTCAATGTCTGAACTCATCCTTATATGATTAGCTAGAGGTTCCATGATGAGAGTAAAAAGCAAACAGGACAGAGGGCATCCTTGCTTAGTCCCTTTACATATTTGAATATTTTGAGAAAGTAAGTACTTATCTTAATGTATGCCTGACATCCACTGTAAAGATGGGTAATAAGTTGTATAAATTTATTGGAAAAATTTAGTGCATCTAAAGTATAAAAAAGATAATCCCAATTAACAGAATCAAAAGCACGGGTTATATCCAAACTGATGAAAGTTAAATTTTCCTTTGAATTAAAAGCGGAATCAGTTATAGTTAATACTCTTTTAATACTGTTATATGTATTGTCATTTCAGATAAAACCTGTTTGGTCTTCATCAACTAGCAAATTTCTTCCATCTAGTAGCATAAACAGACATAAATATTTTATAAACCAAAACAGTCATAAAAGTGTGGGTATTTAAAACTAATGAAACGAAAACCATTGGTCATCATTATCCCAATGAAACAGCAAGGTCTTTAACTCAAATACAATGTCATATAAACTACTGACATATATACTAAACATCAATATCTAAACTAAAAATCTGCACCAAAAAAATACATCTAAAAAAAAAATATATAGTATATAAACAAACAAACAACTACAATATATATAAATAACATGGATAACAATCAACTAATGCAGCTGAGTTGCAAATAAACAAACATCACACTCTAGTTCATGATGTATCCAGGAAAGCAAAAAGACAACATTAGGTAAAACACAATAAAAACTTAACTGAATGCAGATGAAAACAAAAACAACCATATGACAAAGTCACCAACCTAAAAACATAACACATTGAGAATAGAAACATATCAGATAGTAACCAAATGACTATCAAGGATAGCCCAGAGTATAGAACAGAACTTATGCGCCGCATCAAACAACTGTACATGTTTTGCTAAGAGGCATATGACCGAAACTAACATAATTTGATAAATGTGTTCCCTGCTCGTTCTCAAATTCTATATTCTTCTTTTATAAAATATAAAACGAGCACTTTGTGCATCTAGCCAAATATATCAATACTACCACAATGTCTGGTCCCAGTACTTAGTTTTAGCGTGTAGCCTGTAATGTGATGTACCAAAAAATCCATCTCTATACACAACACATACACTACTTACCACAAATTATATTATATTACTATGTATTATTATATGTATTCTGATGGGGAAATATTGGCCACAAAGAATCCTTCTCAAATTCAGGTTAGGTTTAAAAGTAAACTTAGGTTAAAACATCCCAATGCCTCTCATTATCTCCCTAAGAAACACAGCATTTTAATTATTGGTCACTTCTGATTTGTCATGGCTAGTTATACATGGTTCCAAAAAGTAAGTCTGCTCTATCAGATCTGATGTGTTCTACTCCTCTCAAACTTCTCTTCAAGTATTCAAGAGACCACTATCCATCTATATGTATACATGATAACTGTAAATAAACTGACAACATCCAGGTGACCAAGTATATATTTCTCTATTGTCATCAGTTTGTTAGTATATATCATATAAGTCTAAAAAAAACTGTTTACTGTCTCTAGAAATAAGATCAACCAAGATCAACCACAGGGATTCGGATCCACAGCCCAGCCTTGTCCAGCAACAATGGGGTATTATAGGGGGTGTGTAAAGATTTATGGACTATATATTTGGAAAACTTTTTCAGTAATCTCCCATTGTAGCTTTATTATTATATTTCATCACATCTCTCATCTCACACATCATCCACATAACTGGTTGGTTCATATCCATCTAGCTTTAACTCATCCAACGCTTCCTCTTGTTTACTTAAAAAATTTCCTAGTTCTTCTTGTTTGTTAGAATCATAATATGTATAGATATCAAATTGATAACTGAAACCAGTTGAAACTGCCATTAGGTACCACACTTTATGACTGTTTTGGATAAATATTTTATAGTCTACATTTAAAAGAGAAATTGGCCTAAATGAGGAGCATCTAGTTGTGTCCTTATCTGTCTTCAATATATGTGAAATAAGTGCATTTACAAGAGGGAGGTACATTAGTTAGATCTTGATATTGGGAAAAAAAACTTTATGTAATAAGATCAGAGCTTCTTTAGGTATTATGTTATAAATTTCTGGGATAATTCCATCATTACCAGGAGCCTTGATTTTCTTTAGAGCACTAATTTGAAGCTTAATTTCAGACGTTGAAATTGGTTTATCTAAAGCACTAATCTGTAATTCTGTTAATTTATTTTTGGTATATTTTTTAATGAAGGATCTTACACATTATTTGGAGTCTAAAACAATTAGAATTCTGACTGATTTTGTTAAATACTTTCTAAATTCCATTAAAATATCCCCTATTTTGATTATATTTTTCTTTTTATTAGTCAAATACATCTCTTTAATATGATTACGTTAAGTCTCTTAGTCATGACTGCAAATTACTCAGTGACTTAGGGTTGGTGGAAAACTTCATAAAGCTGAATATCTCTAAATTAATCATGGTCTTGTGATTTAACATTTCTAAATATTTACTGTTTAAAGTATTTTCTTCAAATGTATTAATTTTATTTTTTTGATTATGTAGTTTTAACTTATCAATTTTCTCTTGAAGCTCACTTAATTGCTTGTCCAACTGCTTTGTTTTGTTAATATACCAAGTTGTGATTCTCGCATAAAGGTAAGCTTTTAATGCATCACATATATACATATCCAAAGTATCTTTGATAATGTTAGACATGACAAAAGTTTGTGTTTCAGATGTAATGAAGTCCTTGAAATCAGATAGTATGGTTATGTAGGCTGGAATTCTTTTAATTTGTATACAGTGGCTTGGATTGACTAATAATTCAAAAGATATAGCATTATGGACACGAGATTACTTTAACTTTACCTAGACTATTAATCAACTGATTTGAAACATATACCCTACCAATTCTAGAATATGTACTATGTCTATGTGAGAAATGTGTGAAAAAAAGAGAATCCGGGTCAGAGAAATTATTAATATCTCTAATGTGATATGTATCTGTAAATTTCCTCCTGTACTTGGCCAAAGATAATATTTTCCTTTTACTAGAGGCAGTAGAATCTTTATCATTTAATATACAATTGAAATCTCCTGCCAAAATAATATTTCTTTTAGATAACTGAACTATTTGGTTTAAATGTTGTTTAACTGTATGAATTCCAATCCCTGGGATCCAGTAGATATTAAAGTATATATTTTTCTATTAAGTTCCAAAGTAACCAAGCAAAGCATACCCTTGTCATCCTTATATGTATCAACTATTTTGGTAAAAGGTAAAGAATCATTCCATAGTATGGCTATACCTCTTTTCTTCTGATGAAGAGAACTAGATAAACTTAATAATAGAAGTTATTCAATATTATCTATATCTTCTTTTAAAAGGTGTGTTTCCTGCAGATATACAACATGAGATTTAAAATGTTTCAGGTACTTATAAAAGCTTCCCTTCTTGCAACTATTGTTCAATCCATTAATATTAATAGATATACATTTTAAGTAAGGCATGCAAACTGTTAGATGAGTTTACCAGTATGATGACGATTAACTTATTTTTTGAATAAATACAAGTTTTCGCTCCATCAGTATTAATATGTATATTACTAAACCTGTAGTCCAGACTATAGAAGTCACGAGTACTAATCAAAATTGTAAGAAAAGTAGACATCATCAAAAAACACAAAACTATATGTAATAAAAGTAAGATTCTGTAATGCGTTAGCCCCTTCATGGAGTTCAAAATAAAACTCCCAACTTGAACAGCTACCCTGTTCAAGTCAACCACCCTAGTACCAACAAAAAGTTTGTTCCCCTCTACCACTTTACCAAATGTTTATTGAACATATAATAAAATGAAATATACAGATCCCATCAACCACAATAATCCAGCTTAAAATGGTAAACATAATATTATGACTCTTCAACGATCAAAACAATCTATTTTACTTACTACAGATTATGATTAATCTATAAATCTGACATGTTTTGTATGAGAGTTCCTACTACATATACTGCGAGGCACTCCTCCAAAACATCTTTCTTTATTAATTGATAGAGTATGATGATAATAAAATACATAAAAAAAAGAAAGAAAACAACATATCTAAAGTTTCATCAGATATGAGCGTTATCTCTTTACAAACATCAATATGTTAGTAACTTACCACCATTTCTATTCAAACTGTGCAAAAAAGATAGTAGTTCGTGTACATAAATTATGGTACTTGTGCATCATCATAACCACACTGCAGACATCCTACAGTTATAAATGCACTGCTGGCAGGCTGTAATGAACAGGTTGCAAATAACTTTATTTGTAGTAATAAACACAATGAAACTGAGCTGATTTCTTGTGTGTGAAACAGCTTTACTGGAGTCTTCATATGCACACTAATAAATAGCATAGGTTCAGAAGAAAAATGATCATCTTCTAAACCCCTTATTTACTGTTTCTGCTGAATAGCGCATGTTTATTCAAGCAGCATTTGAATCCTAATTTTAAGGACCACAATCTCAAGAATAATACTTGTGTATTTTGGGGTGTTGCTCTCTAAATGGTGTTTTCGATGTAGTATTTTGTAAAATCATCACAAGACATAGCCAAACCAGTCTACTTCCTAACACAAAAAAATCTGTACAAATTCCTAACACAGGAACCAACTTCTGAGATTGCTCTCACCCACCTGGAAGGTTACTATAACAAAAGGTTTAGTGTTACCATGCATTTTCTGAAGAAAACAAAGTGCAAAGCTCAAAATAACAGCTCTTACCCAGCAAATTCACTTCACACTGATTATCTCCAAAACCCAGAAAACCATACACATTTCATGTGCAATGGACCAAAAACATAAGGCAAAAATGCATACAACAATCTGAACACCCAAAAGGCATAGACGCAAAGCTGACTTCTACTTTCCACAAGTGCACTTTGCTGTACCATAAACACAATTTAGGAACCATTACATTAAGTTGTAGTTCAAAAGTAGTGCAACTCCAGGGATAATTCAAAATAATTATATGATTTATAACAAACGTGCCCAAAAAAGTGTTAACAGGCCAGGAGAAAGGGAGTAAGACCATCCTGTAAGAGCCACAGATGCAAGGGATCTTCACACATACCTAAACAACCCTAAGAATCAGTGTAGCTGCAATAATACATGAGCATCTAAATCATCAACATAACAAATATCATATTAAGGGGAAAAAAATAACATTAATAAATTAAAAGAGTGTCTCCAATACTATAGACAGTTCCTTCTTGAACTTTGTGGAGTGCTGAAGATAACAGTATGTTGTTTTCATCTCAACTTTCTATCCTCTTCCTTTGTGATGAGGTCAAAGTTCAAGCTTCCTTTTGCTGTTTACTACAAACAATCACAGGAGCTAGAAGACACCGCACCAACGTTTATGTCTCGAGAAGAATCTCCTCACAGACCAAAAGGTAAGCATTCTATCAGCAACTATTCTAAAGATGTTAAAAGATGCCACAAAAAAAGGAAAATGGCTTGTGACTTTCACTTTAAAGTCCAGACATTAAGATAATGTAATTGTATTCAATGACCACTGCTTACCAAGAATACAAAATTTCAGGCAATTATATAGAAAACCAAGTAGAAAAAAAAGGGACCATATCTAAAATCAAGCAGGATGAGCTGAAACACGTCAATAAATGGGTTACCTTAACCTGTTCATGTACTCAATGAGTTCTGAATTCCCATTTGACACCGCCTGAAATAAATTTTCTCCATATATGACATAAAGATATCAATTATGTATAACTTCCTAATAACTAAATGTGACGTTTAACAATTTAAAAGAGTTAAAAGAGAAAGAAGAAAGAGAAAGGAAAAAAAAAACAACAGGTTAACTAAAAAAAAGTAATTTATCTTTCAGTCTATTCTTTTTGTGAGTTGTTTTCTAGTTGTTATTTTCTGCAACTCTTTTCAAATAAATATTTGACCAGTCCATGTCTTCTATTTTATCTAATATTTTGTTTGATCTTATAAATGTCACAGCAGATTCAAGGTCCTCAAAGATTTTAGGACCATTATGGAGAAATATTTTCAGTCTAGCAGGAAATAAAAGGTGTTCCTTGATTTCATTAGTTTTAAGTTCCTTGATCAAGGGCTGGAAAAGGTTTCTTTTAGAAATAACAGAGGTTGAGAAATCATTATCAAAACAAACAATATTGTCGTTATTCTGATGGATGATTTAGCTGAAACAGATTTCAGCACTAGTTCTTTGTCTTGAGTAGACAGAAATCTCACCATTACTGATCTAGATGAAAGACTATTTGTGGATGAGGCTAGTGATCTGTGTGCTCTTTCAATTCCATATGAAAGAACTTCTAGAAGGTCTAAAACAGAGGGCAGCCAAGAAGTTAAAAAACTTACTGTTACCTTCAATATTGTCCGGAAGACCAAAAATCCATGTATTATTCCTCCCTGATCTATTTTCCAAATCATCCAGCTTTTTCTGAAGAAAAGTATTTTGTTTTAGTAAAAATTCAATGTTATTCTCCCCTTCATGAAGCCTTCCATCTATGTCAGTCAAGGATTGCTCAATACCTGAAATCTCAGATTTCTGTAGCTGTAAGTCTTCATGTATCAGCTCTGTCTGCTTTGAACATTTCTCTTTGAAGTCATCTATTTTTGTGTCCATTTTGTCTAATTTCAGCAACAATCCCTGTATGTTTGTTAATAGAGACTGAGGTTCTTTTATTGAATAATAAAGAGTCCAGAGATTTAGCTATAGTGTAACTCATGCTTTATTCAAAGATGATGAGACAAAGTTGTCAGGAAGTTGTTTGACAGGAAAAAATCCAATAAATTTATATAATTTTAACACAATCCCAGATTATACTTAGAGGAACCAAATTTTAAATAAATAATTCAATTAGGATTGTTTAGGAATATTAAATCCTGTCAGAGATGTTTAAAGTGGCAGAGCTAGAGAAAACTGCTGCCAGTCAGTGCACATCTTGGCCACGCCCACTCTTTCAGAGTGATTTTGAAAGATGGGAAGGTGGATATATACAATGGATATAAAATGTGTACACACCCCTGTTAAAATGCCAGGTTTTTGTGATATAAAAAATGAGACCACAATAAATCATTTCAAAACTTTTCCCACATTTTATGTGACCTATAACCTGTACAATTCAATTGAAAAAACAAATCTGTTAGGGGAAAAATATAAAAAATAAAAAACGTACAACAAGCTGGTTGCATAAGTGTGCACACCCTTAAACTAATACTTTGTTGAAGCACCTTCTGATTTAATTATAGCATTCAGTCTTCTTGGGTACACACCCGCCATCAATTAAAGAGACTCTGATTAACCCCAAATAAAGTTCAGCTGTCCTAGTAGGATTTTCCTGAAATTTACTCAGTTGCATGCTACAGCAAAAGCCATGGTTCGCAGACAGCTTACAAAGCATCAAAGGGATCTCATTGTTGAAAGATATCAGTCAGGAGAAGAAAGGTATCAGTCAGGAGAAGGGTACAAAAAAATTTCCACAGCATTGAATATACCATGGAACACAGTGAAGGCAGTCATCAAAAAGTAGAGAAAATATGGGACAACAGTGATGTTGCAAAGAACTGGAAGTCCCTCCAAAATTGATGAAAAGACATGATGAAAACTGGCCAGGGAGGCTGCCAACAGACCTACAGCAACACTGAAGGAGCTACAGGAATTTCTGGCAAGTATTGGTTGTGTACTACATGTGACAACAATCTCCCGTATTCGCCATATGTCTGGACTATGGGGTAGGGTTGCAAGACGGAAGCCTTTTCTTACACAGAAAAACGTCCAGGCCCAACTAAAATTTGCAAAGCAATACATTAAATCTCCCCAAAGCATGTGGGAAAATGCGTCATGATCTAATGAGACCAAGGTCGAATTTTTTGGCCACAATTCCAAAAGGTATGTTTGGTGCAAAAACACTTTGCATCACCAAAAGAATACCATCCTCACGGTGAAGCAAGGTGGTGGCAGTATCATGCTTTGGGGTTGCTTTTCTTCAGCTGGAAATGCAGCTGTAGTCAAGATGGAGGTAATTATGAACAGTTCCAAATACCAGTCACTTTTGGCCCAAAACCTTCAGGCATCTGCTAGAAAGCTGAAGATGAAGAGGAATTTCACCTTTCAACACAACAATGACCTCAAGCATACAAATCAACAAAATAATGACTTCACCAGAAGAAAATTTAAGTTTGGGAATGGCCCAGCAGAAGCACAGACCTAAATCCTATAGAAAATCTGTGGGGTGACCTGAAGAGGGCTTTGCACAAGAGATGCCCTCGCAATCTGACAGATTTGGAGCGCTTTGCAAGGAAGAGTGGGCAAATATTGTCAAGTCAAGATGTGCCATGCTGACAGACTCCTACTCAAGAAGACTGAATGCTGTAATTAAATCAAAAGGTACTTCAACAAAGTATTAGTTTAAGGGTGTGCACAGTTATGCAACCAGCTTATTGTACGTTTTTTATTTTTTATATTTCTTCCCCTAACAAGTTTGTTTGTTTTTCAATTGAACTGTACAGGTTATAGGTCATATTAAAGGTGGGAAAAGTTTTGAAATGATTTATTGTGGTCTCATTTTTTATATCACAAAAACCTGGCATTTTAACAGGGGTGTGTACACTTTTTATATCCAGTGTATAGCATATGGTATATAAATTATTTTATATGTACTATGCATACACTAAACGACACATAAGCTTGAAAATCTCAGAAGTGTTCCTTGGCAGGGATGCAGGGCATCCAGTACAGGCTTGCTTTTATGGATCTCCTGAAAGTGGTTTATGAGTTGCATGCTTATAACTGTCATCATGAATTTCAGTGGACCAGTGCTTGGAAAGCAAAAGTTCGCTTACCAGAGATATTCAGCCATAGCCTAGGAATGACTAAAAGTCCTTCAATGACCCAAGAGTGCTCTGGATGACACTATAGAACACCAAATTCTCTTAAATAAAACAGATAAGACCTATATATCATCATCATCATCTTCTTTCGGCTGTTCTCGTTTGGGGTCGCCACAGCCGATCACCTGTTTTCATTTCTTCCTGTCCTCTGTATCTTGATCTGTCACACCAACCACCTGCATGTCCTCTCTCACCACATCCATAAACCTTATCTTAGGCCTTCCTCTTTTCCTGTTACCTGGTAGCTTCATCCTTAGCATCGTTTTCCCAATATACTCAGCATCCCTCCTCAGCACATGTCCAAACCAACGTAATCTTGCCTCACTGACTTTGTCTACAAACCTTCCAACCTGGGCTGACCCTCTAATATACTTATTCCTAATCCTGTCCACCCTTGTCACACCCAGTGCAAATCTTAACATCTTTAACTCTGCCACATCCAGCTCAAACTCCTGCTTTTTTGTCAGTGCCACTGTCTCCAACCCATATAACATAGCTGGTCTCACTACCCTCTTGTAGACCTTCCCTTTCACTCTTATAGGTACTTGTCTGTGACAAATCACTCCTGACACTCTTCTCCACCCACTCCATCCTGCCTGTACTCTCTTCTTCACCTCTCTTCCAGGACTATCAAATAAGTAATAAAATCATAAACTGTGACCTTATCACTATTAGTAGCCAGAGTAAATACTACAAAACAGGGGTGATGTGTGCAGAACTTGATGCCTCCATCAACATTCTGATTGCAGAATTTTGGATATGCTGGAGATGGTTGAGATCATCTTCAGCAAGCACAATGTGAAGTACACTGCAATAGTCCACAGGGGTGGAGATCAGTGCATAGAAGTCTCAATGAAGAGGTCAAATCTAGAATCAGAGAGGATGTCAACTGGCACAGAGTGTGTATGACAGAAGAATGCCAAATAAGTGGAAATATAAGGTGTAAAAATAGTGATACAACCAGTACTTCTGTATGGTACAGAAACCTGGGCAGTGATGGCAGAAAGTACAGTTGTGTACACTTACCATAAATGTAGATGTTCCGAGTGTACTCACTGTTGCAGTCATCACACTTGGGTTATCTGCCTGCAGGTAGCCCTCAGTCAGCCCGAATACCAGAGACTGAGTATTTCTGCTTCAGATGCTGTCGCTTCTTCAATGACATCAGGTCATCAGGGGTAAAAAACGGCAGCCGATGCCATTAAATCAGTTTTTCTTGCCCCAAATGTCAGGAGCCCCCAAACAGGAAGCTAGGAAATGATGTGGAAAACACCATCAGTAAAAAATAAATACCCATACCAGTAGAAATAATAGCCATGTAAGTGTACACAACTGTACTATGTTCTTTGTGTTTCACTGTTGCAGTCAACACACTTGGATTGATTCCCAAAGCTGAGGAAGGGTGGTGGCAGTCAAGAAGAGTTAAGCTTGGCTACTAGGCCTTGCAAGACTGCTGTAGCAAATCTTGCCCTGGATTTGGAAAAGATAGGCCGGTGGTAATGCTTGGTGAAGGTGTGTACAGAACTCCAGATAGCAGCTTCCAGTATGTCCCTGGTAGGGACTCCCCTGAGAAATGCTGTAGAGGTAGATGTAGCCCTAATGGAATGTGTTCTGACCCCCTGAGGGGTTGGTTTTCCATGGTGCTTGTAGCAGAAATGGATGCAGTGTGCTATACATTTGGAAATGGTTTGTTTTGAAATGGCCTTGCCCTCTGACCCTGTTGCAAAGCTGACTAGCAGATTGTCAAATTTCCTGAAAGGCTTAGTCCTATCAAGGTAGAACCTGAGCGGTCTGTGCACATCCAAAGAGTGTAGGATCCTTTCCCCTTTATTCTGAGGATTAGGAAGGAAGGTAGGCAAATGGATGGATTGGTTGAGAGCCACACTGGACACCACTCTAGGCATAAAGGAAGGGTTAGTCCTGAGGAAAACCCTATCAGCATGGAAAATAATAAGAAGTTATGTACCTACCATAATGTTCCATGTTAGTTGTCTTCTTCTCACCTTCTTTCTTGCTGGATGGGTTCGGAGCCAATCCTCGGCTCTGACTCGGCCTATACTATAGCTCGAGAGCTATTTTTTACCGGCTCGAGGCAGCCCTATATCCCACAATACCATGCGCTAACTCCCCAGATCTCATTTGGCAACTAACACATAGCATAGAATTTTTTGTTACCAACAAAAAAACAATATATATATAAACAGTCTCCCTGGCAATAGTAGTCATGATATGGGAACCTTGGAAAAAGGGGCAACATCATGAAATAGAAGGATCTCAGAACCTTCAAGTCTGTCTAGGCTAGGGGGCAGGAGGGAGGGACGCAAGAAAGAAGGCGAGAAGAAGACAACTAACATGGAACGTTATGGTAGGTACATAACTTCTTAATGTTAAGTTGCCATTCTCGCCTTCATTCTTGCTGGATGGGACAGCGTCCCTAGCACCTTGGTCCTGGGTGGCTCAACGGAACAGACTCCTGAGTACAGTGGAACCAAAGTCAGCTCTATTTCTGGAGGCTATATCCAGTTTGTAATGGGTAATAAAGGTATGTTGAGAAGCCCAAGTAGCTGCTGCACAAATGGCATCTAAAGGTAACCTTGCTTGAAAGGCTGTTGAAGTTGATAGCGCCCTGGTTGAATGAGCCTTAGGTTTTGAAGGAAGTTGTTTATGTCTCAACTCGTAGACAAAGGTAATGATGGAAGCTAACCATCTAGAAAGGGTTACCTTTGAAACTGGAAGTCCTTTACTCCCGTCAGCATAAGAAAGGAAGAGCTGTTCTGACTTCCTGAATTGTTTTTTTCTGTCTAGATAATACCGCAATTGGCGATGAACATCCAAGGAATGCAGTTTCTGTTCAGCCCGGTTTGAATAATTTGGGAAGAAAACCGGCAAGTGAATAGTGTGATTCAGATTTGATTCAGAAGAAACTTTAGGTAGAAAGGAAGGGTTTGTTCTGAGAGCTACTCTGTCTTTATGAAAGACCAAATAAGGGGAACGGGTAGACAAGGCTTGATGCTCCGACACTCTGCCGGCAGAAGTTATAGCCACCAAAAACAGAGTCTTCCAAGAGAGGAGCTTGAGAGAACAAGAGGCTGCAGGCTGAAAGGGAGAAATAATTAGTGAAGATAACACTAAATTCAGGTCCCATTGTGGAGGAGGATCCTTAATGGGAGGTCTGAGTAAGAAAATGCCCTTGAGGAAAGCTTTACAGAGTTTATGGGACATAATACTGGTTTCCGAATGTCCTACATGGAAATTGGCAATGGCCGCTAGTTGAACTCTGATAGTGGCTGCCGATGAACCTGCATGAAAAAGCTCTGCCAGAAAATCAAGAACTTTGTGAATTGGAGCATGAAATGGGTCTAAGGACCTAGCTTGTGCCCAGAAAGAAAAACGCTTCCATTTGCTTGCATAAGTCTTCCTGGTATTAGACTTATGGGAGGCAAGAATAATGTCACAGACAGGAAGAGAAATGAAGGTAAGCCTGGCTATGGTTGGAAGTGGAGCAACCAAGCTGTGAGGTTGAGGGACTGAAGAGACTGGGCCAGCTTGCCCGTCAGATGGGTCAAAAGATCTGGAAATGGTTCCAGATGCCAGGGCTGTTCCAGAAGGTATCGATGCAGGAACGAAAATGAGAAGTTATGTACCTACCATAACGTTCCATGTTAGTTGTCTTCTCTCGCCTTCTTTCTTGCTTGATGGGTTCAGAGCCGATCCTCGGCTCCGACTCGGCACTTGCTAAGCTCGAGAGTCACTTTTACCAGCTCGAGGCAGCCCCATATCCCATGATGCAAGGCGGTAAGTACCCAGATCTCGTTTGATGACAAAAGGGCAATAGCACCTGGCATAATAACTTCCCAAAGGAAGAAAGAAGAAGAGAAAAACCTGCAGTATGGTAGAAGGACCAGCTCTGTACGGTCTTCAGAAGTGTAATTCCTTGAAGAGAAAGGTCTGTCCAGGCCTAGGGGAAGGAGAGGGTCAAGAAAGAAGGCGAGAAGACAACTAACATGGAACGTTATGGTAGGTACATAACTTCTCAATGTTAAGTTGTCAATCTCGCCTCATTCTTGCTTGATGGGACCGCGTCCCTAGCACCTCTATCCTGGGTGGCTCAATGGAACAGACTCTTGAGAACGGTAGAACCAAAACTGGCTCTGTCCCTGGAGGCCAAATCCAATTTGTAATGGGAAACAAATGTATGAGGAGTGGCCCAAGTGGCGCTGCACAAATAGTGTCTAAAGGAAGTCTAGCTTGAAAGGCTGTAGAAGTAGCTAAGCTTCTGGTTGAATGTGTTTTAGGTTTCGAGCACAGCTGTTTTCCCCTGAGCCGATAAATTTCAGCGATGACAGAAGAAAGCCATCTAGATAAGGTCACTTTTGAGACAGGAAGGCCTTTCTTGTTATCAGCATAGGAAACAAAGAGTTGATCGGATTTCCTGAATTGTTTTGTTCTGTCCAAGTAATATCTGAGTTGGCGGTGGACATCAAGATAATGTAATTTTTGTTCGATCTGTTTGAATAGTTTGGAAAAATACAGGAGATCAATGGCTTGATTCAAATTAGTCTTTGAGGCGACCTTAGGCAAAAAGGTCGGATTAGTTCTCAATGATACACTGTCTTTGTGGAAGACCAAATAGGGGGGGGCGAACAGATAGAGCATGAAGTTCAGACACCCTCCTAGCTGATGTAATAGCAACCAGGAATAAAGTTTTCCATGAAAGAAATTTCAGGGAACAAGAAACAGCTGGCTTGAAGGGGGGGAAGAATCAAGGATGTCAGCACTAAATGTAGGTCCCATTGAGGAGGAGGACTCCTGACTGGAGGCTTCAGGAGGAAAATTCCTTTCAAGAAGGCTCTACAAAGCCTGTGGGACATAATGTTGTGATTTGCGAACCCGACATGAAAGTTCGAGATAGCAGCCAACTGAACTATAACTGTGGAAGAAGAGGAGCCCGCGTGAAAAATCTCCGCTAAGAAATCCAAAACTGCTTGAACTGGAGCAGTGAAGGGATCAATATTCTTGGCTTTAGCCCAATAAGAAAAACGTTTCCATTTGCTTGTATAAATCCTCCTGGTAGAGGATTTTAAGGAAGCTACTATGATGTCTCTAACAGGGTTAGAGATCATAGGAAGCCTGGCTAAGGAAGGAAGTGGAGCAACCATGCTGTGAGGTTGAGAGAAGGGATAGACTGGTGCAGCTGACCAGATTGGCGAATCAGAAGATCTGGCACTGGGTCCAGATGCCACGGCTGCACCAAAAGGTGACGATGGAGGAACGGAAACCAAATTTGTCGAGGCCAATAAGGAGCAATGAGAATCAATTTGGCTCTCAAAATGGTTGCTTTCTGGATAACTTGAGGGATCAGAGGAAATGGAGGAAAGGCATAAAGAAGTCCCTGGGGCCAATCCTGGGTCAGAGCGTCTCTGGGGGGATGGCCTGGCAGTGGGAAGAGAGAGAAGAAGTCTGGGCATTTGCTGTTTTGGGGAGTAGCAAAAAGGTCGCAACATGGGCTAACCCCATTCCAGAAAAATCTCTTCCACTATAGATTGTTTGAGAGACCACTGTGAGGCATGAGAATAGCTCTGCTCAATCTGTCCGCTAAAATGTTGGTTTTCCCAGGGATGTGCTGCTACCAGAAACCGATGAGAGGAGATCGCCCATTGGCAAAGTCTGAGCGCTTCTCGACACAAGGGGTAGGACTTGGTTCCGCCCTGTTTGTTGATATACCAAACTACAGACATGTTGTCTGTGTGGACTGCAATTGTCCCTACGGGAAGAAAGTCGTTGAGGGCTTGCAACATTAAAAGCACTGCTCTCATCTCTAGGACATTTATGTGCAGGTGGTATTCGAAAGGTTGCCACGTCCCATGAACCATCCTGCCTGATAATGCCCCCACCCGATCAGGGAGGCATCCGTAGTGACAGTGGCTACCGGGATGGGGTACAAAGTGTCTGCCTTGGTGAATCTGGGGAGAAGTGATCCACCAAGCAAGATGATTCTTGCAAATCTGTGTCACCAGTATTTGGTGATGCATTGGAAGTTGTTGGTAAGACCACTGAGTGAACAACATCCATTGAAGAAGGCGCATATAGAAGCGAGCCAGGGGAAGAAGGGTAATGGCCACAGCCATGAGGCCTAACACCTTTAGAACCATTCTGGCCTGTACCTTCTTGTTGGCTAGAATGATCCTGACGTGACTTTGAATGTCTGAGATTCTTTGATCTTTAAGGGTAGCTGACATCCGAACAGTGTTTAAGTTTGCACCTATGAAAGTAATAGACTGGCAGGGCAATAATTAGAAGTTATGTACCTACCATAACGTTCCACGTTAGTTGTCTTCTCTCGCCTTCTTTCTTGCTGGATGGGTTCGGAGCCGATCCTCGGCTCCGACTCGGCACTTTCTTAGCTTGAGAACTCCTTTTACCAGCTCGAGGCAACCCTATATCCCATGATGCAAGGCGGGACTACCTCAGATCTCGTTTGGTAGATAACCTACCCTGCTAAAGAGTAACCTAGTAGAACTAGAAAAACTAAAATTCCTAACAAAGGATTCTTCTAATGAAGACTCAGGAGGGAACAACCTGAGAAGAGGAAACTTCTTCAAGATCTGTCCAGGCCAGGGGGAAGGAGGGAGGGACGCAAGAAAGAAGGTGAGAGAAGACAACTAACATGGAACGTTATGGTAGATACATAACTTCTAAATGTTAAGTTGTCAATCTCGCCTTCATTCTTGCTGGATGGGACCGCGTCCCTAGCACCTGTATCCCGGGTGGCTCAATGGAACAGACTCTTGAGAACTGTGGAACCAAAACTGGCCCTGTCTCTGGAGGCCAAATCTAACTTGTAATGAGAGACAAAGGTATGAGGAGTGGTCCAAGTAGCTGCTGCACAAATGGTATCAATGGGTAGTCTATCCTGAAAGGCTGCAGAAGTGGATAGACTCCTGGTTGAGTGTGCTTTCGGTTTAGAAGGTAGTTGCTTGCCTCTAAGCGAATAAACATAAGAAATGGTGGAAGACAACCATCTGGATAAGGTCACTTTAGAAACTGGAAGACCTTTCCTGTTTTCTGCATAGGAGACAAATAATTGGTCCGATTTCCTGAATTGTTTAGTTCTATGCAAATAGTACCTGAGCTGACGATGGACATCCAAAAATGTAGCTTTTGTTCAGCTCTGTCAGAATAATTTGGGAAAAAGACTGGTAGATCGATGGATTGATTAATATTAGTTTGAGAAACAACTTTGGGGAGAAAGGACGGGTTCGTTCTTAAGGATACCCTGTCCTTGTGAAAAACCAAGTAAGGGGAATGGATGCAGAGAGCTTGAATTTCGGAAACCCTTCTTGCTGAAGTGACAGCCAGTAAGAATATAGTTTTCCAGGTCAATAACTTCAAGGAGCATGATGCAGACTGTTCGAAGGGTGGTAAAATCAAGGATGCTAACATTAAATTCAGATCCCATTGTGGAGGAGGATGTTTTATTGGCGGCTTCAGAAGAAAAACTCCTCTCAGAAAGGCTTTGCATAGCCTATGTGACATAATGTTATGATCTTGTAATCCAACATGATATTTGGAAATAGCCGCCAGTTGAACTTTGACTGTTGATGAAGAGGATCCTGACTGAAAAACTTCAGCCAGGAAATCTAAAACAGAATGCACAAAAGCAGTAAAGGGATCAATGTGCCTGGAGTTTGCCCAAATGGAAAAATGTTGCCACTTGCTAGCATACACGGTTCTGGTGGACGACTTCAAAGAAGCTACTAAAATATCTCTGACAGGATCAGAGATCATAGGAAGCCTGGCTAGGGAAGGAAGTGGAGCAACCAAGCAGTGAGGTTGAGAGAATGAATGGCCCGGTGCTGCTGACCCGACTGGTGGATCAAAAGATCCGGAACTGGGTCCAGATGCCAAGGCCGCACCAGGAGGTGACGATGCAGAGTCGGGAACCAAATTTGTCGAGGCCAGTAAGGGGCAATGAGAATCAACTTGGCCCTCAAAACGGTGGCTTTCTGAATGACTTGTGGAATCAAGGGAAAGGAGGAAAAGCGAAGAAGTCCCCGGGCCAATCCTGGGTTAGAGAGTCTCTCAGGGGTTGGCCTGGAAGGGGAAAGAGGGTGAAAAAGTCGGGGCACTTGTTGTTTTGGGGAGTAGCAAAAAGATCGCAACAAGGTGTGCCCCACTTCAGAAAAATTTGGTCCACAATAGATTGATTGAGAGACCACTCGTGAGGCATGAGAATGGCTCTGCTCAGCCTGTCCACCAAGAGGTTGGACCTGCCGGGGATGTGCGTTGCTATCAGAAACCGATGAGAGGAGATTACCCATTGCCAAAGTCTGAGAGCTTCTCGACACAACGGATAGGACCTGGTCCCGCCCTGCTTGTTGATGTACCAGACCACGGACATGTTGTCCGTTTGTACTGCAATAGTCCCCGCGGGAAGAAAGTCGTTGAGGGCTTGCAATGTTAAAAGCACCGCTCTCATCTCCAGGACATTTATGTGAAGATGGTATTCTATGGGTTGCCACATCCCGTGGACCATCCTGCCCTGATAATGCCCCCCCCCACCCGATCAGAGAGGCATCCATAGTGACTGTGGCAACCGGAGGAGGGGGAACAAATGGTCTGCCCTGGTGAAGGAGAGGGGAAGATATCCACCAGTTCAGATGAGCTCTGCACGATTGTGTGACTAAGATTTCGTGTTTCATCGGAAGACTGTGGAACGACCACTGAGTGAATAACATCCACTGCAGCAGACGCATGTGGAAGTGAGCCAGTGGTAGAAGAACAATGGCCGCAGCTATAAGACCTAGAACTTTCAGAATCAATCTGGCTTTGGCCTTGCTGCTCTGCAATAATATCCGAATGAATTTTTGGATGTCCAGAATTCTCTGATGTGTTAGTCTGGCTGACAACTTGACGGTGTTTAATTCTGTGCCTATAAAGGTGATAGATTGGCAAGGCCGCAGAGAAGATTTTTCGAAATTCACTGAAATTCCCAAACTTTTGCAAAGCTGCAGAGTGTAGTCTCTGGTCTGAAGAAGCTGATGCCTGGTGGTGGCGGAGAGGAGCCAGTCGTCCAAATAAGGAAACACCTGGAATCCTTGACGTCTCAGGTGAGCTGCGACCACTGCCATGCATTTGGTAAACACTCTGGGGGCTGAAGTGAGGCCAAAGGGCAGGCCTCTCATTTGATAATGACTGGTCCCTAGCTGAAAGCGGTGAAATCTCCTGGAGCGCCTGTGGATCTTTATGTGATAGTACGCGTCCTGAAGGTCTATCGAGCACATCCAGTTGTCCTTGCTCAGAAAGGGCAAAATGGACTGAAGCGTGACCATCCGGAATCTTGCCTTCTTGACAAATCTGTTCAGATTGCTTAGGTCTAGTATAGGTCTCCAATCTCCCGTCCTTTTAGGGACCAAAAAGAATCTGGAGTAGATGCTGGATCCTACTTGGTCTGCTGGAACAGTCTGGATGGCTCTTTTTTGTAGGAGCTTTGTAACCTCCTGTTCTGCCAAATCCCTTTGACCGGGTGAGATGTCTGGAAGGGATTGGTGAGGTACGGGATACCTTTCAAAGGGGATTTTGTAACCCTCGGATATTATCGACTGTACCCACATATCTTGTGAAAGGGAACGCCAGGCTGCTGGGTACAGCGAAATCCTTCCCCCGACTGCCTCCAAGGGTGGACAGTCGGGCAACACCTCAGGGATGCTGAAAGGGCTTCTCAGGAAGAGACTCCCTGTTGCCCTGGTTCTGAGGACCCCCTCTGCCCCTAGGGCGGCATCTATTATTGTTACCCCTCTGCCTCTGGGGTAAACTGCCCACGTGTGTCCGGCGCTGCTCCTTGGGCTTTATGGAACCACATCTTTCCTCCCTTCTGACCCTTGGGGTAGGGTCTAGAAGGGGTGGAAAAATGGACTCCAACGGCAGAAAGAGTTTTGCCGTCCTGCTCACACCTGGTCAAGGTTTCCTTCACCTGAGGTCCAAACAAAGCCGAACCGTCAAAGGGGGTATTGGTGAAGGACGCCTTAAAGGGGTCCACAAAATTACAAAGCCGCATCCAGGCTTGACGTCTAAGAGCCACTCCTGTGCCTGCGGCCCTGCTCGCCCCATTGGCTGCATAGGATATGAGCCGCATGGAGGAGTTAGTTAAGGAATTCAGGATTGTTAGCTGTGAGGCAATCTTTTCTTGAGCCCCAGCAGCGGAAGGATCCTGGACCACTTCACCTAGTTCCTTGAGAATATCTCTTTGAAGCCTGGTGAAGTGACAAAGGTAGTTTAGCGAACGCATAGCAAAGGTCGCTGAAGAAAACATCCGCTTTCCATACCTGTCCATGGTCCTGGAATCTTTGTTAGGAGGATGGACAGGTACTGAAGGATCTGCAAGTTCCTTCTTGGTGGCCGCCGCCACCACCATAGCATCCACAGAGATGCCCTTGGAAAGAAACTGCTTGTCTGCAGGGGCCGTGATAAACTTGGATGGTCTCCTGGGAACCGGTTCCACAGAATCTGGAGCTGCCCACGCCTTCTGAGCCACTACCTGCATAAGTGGGTCGAAAGGCAGAGACACCCAGGAGGTGGAGGGTCGGGATCCAAAAGCCTCCAGGTATACCGACTCATCCTCGGAGGGGTCAATGGAGGGCCAATTCCCCCTCTGTTTGAGGAGCTCAAGGATGTCTGAAAAAGAGACATCCTCAGAGGGGGACCGAGGGGAACCATCCGACTCATCTAAGTCGGTATCAGATGTAGTAGACTCAGGGGAGTCTGTGTGTTTCCTCTTACACGTCCTCTTCTGAGGAGGTTCCCCTGCAGGATCAGGAGAAACCTCGGAAGAGGAAGATATTCCCAATGGGGAAACCTGGGGCGATGGATCCCTGGGCCTGGGAGCAAGAGGCTGGCAAGAGGGGTCTACA
Organism: Protopterus annectens; assembly: GCF_019279795.1. NCBI lineage: Eukaryota > Metazoa > Chordata > Ceratodontiformes > Protopteridae > Protopterus > Protopterus annectens. The sequence continues at coordinate 1,068,343,713 of NC_056729.1, read as the reverse complement.
GGCACCAAAGAGGGAGGAGCTAAAGGGATGGACCATTGACCTGGCTCAGGTGCCAGGACACTCCTCATCACCTCAAAGGCTCCCCTCCCGGGGAGGCCGGAATATTCCCGTTCCGAGGAAATAGGAATTCCCGGCTCCACTGAGAGGGAAGGCTCCGAGGCTGATGTCGGTGCCGAGCTTACCAAAGCCGAAGCCCCGAGAGGGAGAGCGGGGTCGGACAAGGGTCCGATGCCACTAGCCCCCTCGGAGCCGACAAGGGAAACTCGACGACCGGATCCCTCCAAGGAAGGTCTCATGGAAGAGATCGGAGCCGAAGACGACGGAGCCGAAGAGGGATGTATCGGTTCCGGCGCCGACACGGTCGCTGTCCCGAGAAACTCCGGCACCGAACTCTGGAGGGGAGTCGGAGGAGGAAGTTCAAGGGGTAAAGCAATAGCCGAAGTCTGCTGAGACGGGCTATGGAGCATTTGGGCTAGTGCCTGCGACTTCAACAGCCTGCTTACCACCCTCTCTAAATCATGGTCAGACAGCCTGGAAGATCTCGAAGATCGGCTCCGATGACTCCGCTCCGACAAAAGAGGAGACCCCGGAGCCGAATGGATACTCTCCAACGAAGGGGACCGAGATCTCTTCTTGGACGAAGTCATCGGAGCCGACGTCCCCTGAGTCCCAGATGGAGCCGAAGGCTTCTCGCCCGATGCTACATAATATGTCGGCTCCAGCCGGAGCCGACAAGGCAATAGTAGATCAGGTGTCAGAACCGATCGGAACCGACACTACTATACTAGAAGAAGAAAGATCGGCTCCAGCCGAGCGATCTCGACCGGAGTCGGAGCCACCGGAGAAGGCTTGGAAGCTGTAGCCTGAACCTTCGGAGGCTTAGAAGGTTTAGAAGACCCAGTTTTAGTGGGAGAACCTTCTGGCTTTAGTAAGCCACGGAGGATCAATTTATTCCTCCTTTCCTGCAGGACTCTCTGGCTAAAAGAGTGACACAAAGCACAGGAGTCCTGCAGGTGCAAAGGCCCCAGGCAGTACACAAGAAGTGTGACCGACTGTCAGAGACATTTTCTGACAGCACGAGTCACACTTCTTGAAGCCTGAGACCTTGCCTTCCTTAGACATAGTCCAAAGAAATAAAACTCACACACACCCCGCAAACAATCACACAAATAATCCCAACAAACACAGACACACAGGAAGGGATTAAGAAAGGGGGCCTAGGCCTAACTGAAAAATTTTTTTAAACTTTAGCTTTTATAAAACAAAAGTTTTAACTATGTGGGAAAATAGGGTGGGCTGTAGAATACTACACACTATAAGGGAATAAGGGAGATATAAAACCCTGACTAAGCTTTTTGAAATTCAACTTACCTCAGCTGGCAAAAAGGAGACCTCTTTCGCTAAGCGGCAAATGAGATCTGAGGTAGTCCCGCCTTGCATCATGGGATATAGGGTTGCCTTGAGCTGGTAAAAGGAGTTCTCAAGCTAAGAAAGTGCCGAGTTGGAGCCGAGGATCGGCTCCGAACCCATCCAGCAAGAATGAAGGCGAGATTGACAACTTAACATGGATGATTTTTCGGAGTTGATCGAGATGCCCAATTGAGAACAAAGATTTATTGAGTAATCCCTGGCTTGAAGAAGCTGATGCCTGGTGTTGGCTGAAAGGAGCCAGTCGTCGAGATACGGAAACACCTGGAATCCTTGACGTCTCAGGTGAGCCGTGACCACTGCCATACATTTGGTGAACACTCTGGGGGATGTAGTGAGACCAAAGGGCAGGGCTCTGAACTGGAAATGACTGGACCCCAGCCGAAAGCGGAGAAATCTCCTGGAGCATCTGTGAATTTTTATGTGATAGTACGCATCCTGAAGATCTATTGAGCACATCCAGTTGTCCTTCTGTAAGAAGGGCAGAATTGACTGAAGAGTGACCATTCGGAATCTTGTCTTCCTCACAGACTTGTTGAGTCTGCTGAGATCCAATATTGGTCTCCAGTCTCCCATCTTTTTGGGGACCAAAAAGAACCTTGAGTAGATTCCGGGCTCTGAATGATCTGTTGTAACTGGCTGAATGGCTCTTTTTTGCAGTAGTTTTAAGACTTCTAACTCTGCAATTTCCTTAGACCGGGTGGTACATCTGGAAGGGAATTTGAGTGATAGAAAGGACTTTCCTCGAAAGGAATTTTGTAACCCTCGGATATGATCGACTGTACCCATCTGTCTTGAGTGAGGGAACGCCAGGCTTCTGGGTACAGCGATAGTCTTCCCCCGACTGCCTCCAAGGATGGACAGCCGGGCAACATCTCAGGGATGCTGAAAGGGCTTGTCAGAGAGAGGCTCTCTGCTTCCCTGATTTTGTGGACCCCCTCTGCCTCTAGAGTGGCGTCTGTTATTGTTACCCCTCTGCCTCTAGGGGTAAACTGACCACGTGAATCCGCGTGACTCCTTGGGATTTGGAACCACATTTTGCCACCCTTCTGCCCTTTGGGGTAAGGTCTAGAAGGGGTGGAAAACGGACCCACGGCAGAAAGAGTCTTGCCGTCCTGCTCACACCTGGTCAACGTTTCCTTCACTTGAGGGCCAAACAAAGCTGACCCATCAAAGGGAGAGTTTGTGAAGGACGCCTTAAAGGGATCTGCAAAATTATAGAGCCGCATCCAGGCTTGGCGTCTAAGAGCCACACCTGTACCTGCGGCCCTACTCGCTCCATCTGCAGCATATGATATCAGTTGCATGGAGGAGTTAGCAATAGAATTAAGGGTTCCTAGCTGCGAAGCAATTTTTTCTTGATCCCCTGCAGCTGTAGGATCCTGTACTACTTCACCTAGCTCCTTAAGGATATCCCTCTGGAGTCTGGTGAAGTGACATAGGTAGTTCAGCTTAACGATAGCAAAGGTCGCTGAAGAGAACATCCGCTTACCATACCTATCCATGGTCCTAGAGTCCTTATTAGGAGGATGGACAGGTACGGAAGGATCTGCAAGTTTCTTCTTAGTGGCAGCCGCCACCACCATGGCATCAGCAGGGACACCTTTCGTGAGGAATTGCTTGTCCGACGGGCAGTAATAAATTTAGAAGGCCTCCTAGGGACTGGCTCTACAGAGTCAGGAGCAGCCCACCTTCGAGCAATAACCTGCATAAGGGGTCGAAGGCGGAGACACCCAGGAGGTGGAGGGCCGAGATCCAAACGCCTCCAGGTATACCGACTCATCCTTAGAGGGATTATTGGTGGGCCAGTTTCCCCTCTGTCTAAGGAGTTCTAGGATGTCTGAAAAGGAGACATCCTCAGAGGGGATCTTGGGGATCCCTCTGACTCATCTAAGTCAGTATCTGAAGTGATAGACTCGGGAGTCTACGTGTTTCCTCTTACAGGTCCTCTTCACGGAGGATCTCCTGACTGATCAGGAGAATCCTCGGAAGAGGGGTTCTTCCCAGTGGGAAACCTGAGGCGGAGGATCTCTGGGTCCGGGAGCAAGAGAAGTGGCAGAGATATCGACAGGCACCATAGAGGGAGGAGCTAAGGGAACAGACTGCTGGCTGAGTCCAGTGGCCAGCACACTCTTCATCACCTGGCTCCCCTCCCAGGGAGGTCCGAGAGAACCTGTTCAAGAACCAGGAACCCAGGACCCACCGAAAGGGAAGGCTCGAGGCAGATGTCGGAGCCGAGCTCACCAAGGCCGAGGCTCCAAGGGGAAGAGGGGTCGGACAAGGGTCCGATGCTACTCACCTCCTCGGAGGAGACCAGGGAAGCCCGACCACCAATCCCTCTAAGGAAGGTCTCAAGAGGAGATAAGAGTAGAGGCTGAAGGAGCAGAAGGGGTATCTGTCCCTCAGCCGTAGCAGAAACCATTCCCGAAGACTCCAACTCCAAACTCTGGGGTAGAGTCGAAGGAGGAACTGCAATGGGGTGTGGACTAATAGTCGTCTGTTGAGACGGACTATGTAGCATCTGGGCCAGTGCCTGTGATTTTAATAATCTACTGACCACTCTCTAAATCATGGTCAGAAAGCCTGGATGACCTGGATGATCGGCTCCGATGGCTCCGTTCCGAGAGGAGAGGAGAAGCCGTAGCCGAGAGTATTGGCTCCAAGGAAGGGGACCTAGATCTCTTCCTCGAAGGAACCATCGGAGCCGATGAAACCATGGAAGCTGTCGGAGCCGACAACTTTTCGGCACCAACAGAAAGTTTCGATGCATCGGCTCCGGCCGGAGCCGATACAGACATAAAAGTAAGGGTGTCGGAACGGGTGGGCGCCGACACTGAAGCCTGAGCCACATGGTGATCGGAACCGATTGGAGCCGACACCGGGTGGTCTAGAATCGGCACCGATAGCCATCGGTGCCAAAGGTTTGTGTAACAGAATCGGCTCCAGCCGAGCCGATCTCGACTCTGAAAGAGTCGGAGCCGAGGCCGCAGGCTTGGACACAGAAGCCTGGGCCTTGGAAGACTTAGAAGTCTTAGATGGAGCCGACTTAGCCGGAGAGCCCTCTGGCTTAAGTAGGTACCTCAAAATCAGCTTATTTCACCTTTCCTGCAGGACTCTCTGGCTAAAAGAATGACAAATCGCACAGGAGTCCTGCAGGTGGAGAGGTCCCAGGCAGTATAAGCAAGAAGTGTGACCGTCTGTCAGAGACATCTTCTGACAGCAAGAGTCACACTTCTTAAAGCCTGAGACCCTTTCCTTAGACATGGTGTAAAAAACACACACACACAACACCTGTCCAAGAAATATAACAATCCCAAAAAAAAAAGAGAAACTATTCTCTTACAAACACACACACACACCCTAACAAGGGGGGGGGGGATGGGATGGGAGAAGGCCTAACTAAAAACTTTAAAGGAGAGAGGGAATTTTAGTCAGAAAGGGACCAAAACTAGTCTAAAACTATTAAATTTAAGTCTAAAATTAACTTTAAACTGAAAAGAGGGGCAAAGAAGTAGTGTATAAATCACTTACCAGGAGCTGGTAAAAGGAGGACCTCATCAGCGAAGCGGCAAACGAGATCTGGGTACTTACCGCCTTGCATCATGGGATATGGGGCTGCCTCGAGCTGGTAAAAGTGATTCTCGAGCTTAGCAAGTGCCGAGTCAGAGCCGAGGATCGGCTCCGAACCCATCAAGCAAGAATGAAGGCGAGATTGACAACTTAACATCCATACTTGTCAAGGCCAGTAAGGAGCAATGAGGATCATTTTGGATCTCAATGCGGTTGCTTTCTGAATTAACTTTGGGATCAACAGAAAAGGGGGAAAAGCGTATAGAAGACCCCGAGGCCAATCATGGACTAGAGCGTCTCTGGGGGGGTGGCCTGGTAGGGGGAAGAGAGTGAAGAAGTCAAGGCACTTGCTGTTTTGAGGTGTTGCAAAAAGGTCACAGCAAGGCTGGCCCCACTTCTGGAAAATTCTCTCTACTACCGCTTGATTTAGAGACCACTCATGAGGCATGAGAATTGTTCTGCTCAATCTGTCCGCTATGACGTTGGATCTCCCGGGGGTGTGCGTTGCTATCAGAAACCGTTGAGAGGAGATTGCCCACTGCCAAAGTCTGAGTGCTTCTCGACATAGGGGGTAGGACTTTGTTCCGCCCTGCTTGTTTATGTACCACACTACGGACATATTGTCCATTTGGACTGCTATAGTGCCCGTGGGAAGAGAGTCCTGAAGGGCTCGCAACGATAAATGCACTGCTCTCATCTCTAGGACATTTATGTGCAGGTGGCATTCTAATTGTTGCCACGTGCCCTGGACAGTCCTGCCCTGATAATGCCCCCCCACCCGATCATGGAGGCATCCGTTGTCACCGTGGCAACTGGAGGGGGAAGAACAAAGGGTCTGCCCTGAAGAAGTTGAGGGGAGACCATCCACCAGGCGAGGTGTTTCTTGCAAGTCGGGGTTATCAAGATGTTGTGGGTCACAGGAAGTTGTTGGTAGGATTACTGAGAGAAAAGCATCCACTGAAGAATTCTCATGTGGAAGCAGGCTAAGGGAAGAAGGGGAATCGCCGCTGCCATGAGGCCCAATGTTTTCAGTACTAACTTTACTTGAACTTTGTTGGACTGAATCAGAAGGTGGACATTCTGCCGTATATCTATCACTCTCTGAGGTGTTAAAGTTGCAGACATTTCTGTGGTGTTTAACACGGCACCTATGAAGTTTATACATTGACAAGGTGACAAGAAGGATTTTGCAAAATTTATGGAAATACCTAACCTGTTGCAAATGTGAATGGTGTAATCCCTGGTTATGATAAGATGCTGCTTGGTGGTAGCGGTAATGAGCCAGTCGTCTAAATATGGAAACACCTGGAATCTTTTTGTCTCGGGTGAGCCGTGACCACTGCCAAACATTTGGTGAACACCCAGGGGGCTGTGGTGAGACCAAAGGGCAGGGCTCTGAATTGGTAATGACTGGCTCCCAGCCGAAAGCGGAGAAACCTCCTGGAGCGCCTGTGTATCTTTATGTGATAGTACGCGTCCTGTAGGTCTAACGAGCACATCCAGTTTTCTCTGCCCAAGAAGGGCAGAATGGACTGCAGCGTTACCATCTGAAATTTTGTCTTCTGCACAGATTTGTTCAGTCTGCTGAGATCCAAAATGGTTCTTCAGTCTCCTGTCTTTTTTGGTACCAAAAAGAACCTGGAGTAGATTCCGGATCCTAGCTGGTCTGCTGGGACTGCCTGGATGACTCTTTTTTTTAACAGCATTTCTATTTCCAGCTGTGCCTGACCCCTTTGTCCGGGTGGTACGTCTGGGAGGGGTCCTGGCAATTGGTTTGGAGGGGAAATGAAGGGGATTTTGTAACCCTCGGATATAATCAACTGTACCCATTTGTCTTGAGAGAGGGATTGCCAGGCTTCCAGGTACAGAGATAATCTTCCCCCGACTGCCTCCGAAGGTGGACAGTCGGGCAGCTTCTCAGGGATGCTGAAAGGGTTGGTCAGGGAAGGACTCCCTGGAACCCTGGTTCTGTGGACCCCCTCTGCCCCTGGTGCGGTGTCTATTGTTGTTCTCCCCCCTGCCTCTAGGGGGAATTTCACCACGTGCGGCGGGCGCGACTCCCTGGGGTTTACAGAACCACATCTTTCCATTTGGAGTATGGTCTAGATGGTGTGGAAAAATGGATTCCCATGGCAGAGAGAGTCTTACCATCTTGCTCGCACTTGGTGAGGGTATTCTTCACCTGAGGTCCAAACAATTCTGAACCATCAAAGGGGGTGTTGGTGAAGGATGCCTTGAAGGGATCAGCAAAATTACAGAGTCGCATCCAGGCATGACATCTCAACGCAACACCTGTGCCTGCGGCCCTACTCGCTCCATCGGCTGCATAAGAGATAAGCCGCATGGAGGAATTGGCAATGGAATTCAGGGTAGCCAGCTGGGAGTTAATCTTGTCCTGATACCCCGCAGCAGAAGAATCCTGCAGGAACAAGAATCCTGCAGGTGCAAAGGTCCCAAGCAGTAGACGCAAGAAGTGTGACTGTCTGTCAGAGACATTTTCTGACAGCACGAGTCACACTTCTTGAATCCCAAGACCTTAGCGTCTTTAGACATTGTTACCCTAAAGACAGTAACACAGTCAGCACACACACTCACTCAACTTTCACACCAAGGGGGAGTTAAGGGGCTGACTAAAACAACAACTCACACAGACAATAATGGGGGAGAGTAAACAAAAACTAAAGCCTGTAGGCCCGATTATAAAATTTAACTAAAGGGGTGGGTAGGGCTTAACGAAAAAAATTACTAATAGGTAATTAGGTAAAACAATATTGATAGGGAACTAATCTGAAAAAACTAACCTCAAGTTTAGAAGAATTTGCTGAAAATTTCTTTTACTGACCTGAGCCGGCAAAAAAAGGCAACCTCGCAACGAAGCGGCAAACGAGATCTGGGGAGTTAGCGCATGGAATTGTGGGATATAGGGCTACCTCGAGCTGGTAAAAAATAACTCTCGAGCTATAGTATAGGCTGAGTCGGAGCCGAGGATCGGCTCCGAACCCATCCAGCAAGAATGAAGGTGAGAATGACAACTTAACATTGAAGGGTTCCACAGCCATCAGTGCTTGTAACTCAGACACTCTTCTAGCTGAAGTGATGGCTAGAAGCAAGTCTGTTTTCCAAGAGAGGTATTTTAACTCTGCTGAAGCAGCAGGTTAAAAAGGGGGAAGCGTGAGCTTTTTCAGAACAAAGTTAAGGTCCCAAGCAGGGGTGGGTGCTCTCCTTGGTGGCATTAAGTTGTCTGCCCCTCTCAGGAACTGTTTGATGAGAGGGTGAGAGAATACAGGTGGCTCATTATGGTAATGAGCCGAGATGGCAGAGGCATGGATCTTAATGGAGGAGAAGGATAGGTGGAGTAGTTCTGCTAGGTAATCCAGGATTAGAGGTAAGGAGGGAAGAGCTGTGTCCTTTCCTTGACTGAATCCAAGAACAATACCTTTTCCACTTTTCAGCATAGGATTTCCTAGTACTGGGCCTTCTGACTTCAAGGATGAAATCCAGCACCTGTTTGCTTAGGGTTGCTGGTGGAGTATTTAAGGAATAAGCCAGGCTGCAAGATTTAGGGTTTGCAATTGTGGATGCAAAATATGTCCATTGTCAGGCTGTGCAGGAGTAGGTACCAGTGCTGGCGTGGCCAGTCTGGGGCAATCAGAATTGTCCTTGGCCTGTCTTGTCTTATCTTGAGCAAAACTCTTGAGAGAAGGGGCAGAGGGGGAAAGGCTTAGATTGAGAGGTTTTCCCATTGAATGGATAGTGCATCCACCTTCCAGGCCCTGCTGTGAGGGTTCCTGGTGCAGAATTTGCTTAACTGGTGGTTGGCGGGGGAGGCAAAGAGATCCACCTCTGGGGTCCCCCATTTCGGGATCAGAAGTTTGAAGGTGTTGGGTTCCAATTTACACTCGTGTGGGTCTAGGAGATTTCTGCTTAAGTCATTTGCCAGTGAGTTTTATTTGCCTGGTAGGAATTGAGCTTGTAGATGGATTTGGTTGTCCAAGGCCGTGTTCCACAGGGCCATGGCTAACCTGCAGAGTGGGTAAGAATCGGTTCCCCCCGCTTGTTGATGTACCACATAACTGTGGTGTTGTCTGTTTTTATCAGCAGTTGTCCTGGAGGGCATTCTGTACAGCTAGCATCTCTTTTTGATTGATGTGCAGGAGAATTTGTTTGAAGTAATCTGTCAGAAAGACCTGTTTTTCTGAAGTGAGGAATGCCATCTGGGAAGTTGTGTCCAAGCTTGCTCCCAGGAATACAATCTTTTGCCTGGGTACCAGTTGAGATTTCTTTTCATTGATGGTGTACCCCAATGAAGTGAGTAGGCTTTTTACAAATGCCAGGTGCTGAAGCAGCAATTACTGACTGTCCGCCTGAATCAGGCAGTCATCCAGGTAGGGGTAAACTTGGATTTTCCTCTGCCTGCAGTATGCAATGGCTGGAGCCAAGCATTTTGTGAATACCCTGGGCACAGTAGATAAGTCAAAGGGAAGTGCAGAGAACTGATAATGCATAGACCCTGCACTGAAACGTAGATACTTCCTGCATGACTCCCTTATGGGGATGTGCAGATAGGCTTCTTTTTAGTCTAGGGTAAGTAACCAGGCATCCTTGGCTAACATAGGGAGAAGCTGTTGCAGGGTAAGCATCTTGAATTTTGGTACCACCAGGAAGGTGTTGAGAATTGAAAGATCCAGGATTGGGCGCCAAGAGCCCTCTTTCCTGGGTACCAGGAAAAGTCTGGAGTAGAATCCTTGGCCCCTCTGTTCTGCTGGAACAGACTGAATAGCTCTGATATTGAGCAGGGAAAGTATTTGGTTTTGAGCCTCTGCCCACTGGTATGGAGGAAGGTTTGGAAACCCGCTTGGGGTTGGCAGTGAATGGAAATAAAATTTGTACCCATGGGATACAATGCTGAGGACCCATTGGTCCTGAATAATGGACATCCAGTATTTTGCATGAATGGCAAGTTTTCCTCCTAGCGGCACAAGCAATTGGGCAGGGCTGGGAAGTAGAGGTGAGAAGTCATTGTGAGCTTTTTCCATAAGGAGGTGGCTTCCCACTCCCTGCTTTAGGGGTGGGGGCACTCCATTGCTTAGATGTCTGCATACCCTGAGACTGCAGTCTGGGTGGTCTGTTTTCCCTGGGTCTTGTTTGGGAAGGCCTGGAGGGGGCTGGAAAGGACCAGTGTTTAGAAGGGCAATGTCTACTGAATCTAGGTGGTTGCACTTGTAGGAATTCTTTAACAGTTTGCATAGATTTAGCCTTTTCTTCCATCTTTTTAAGAACTTCTTCTGCTTTGGTGCCAAACAGTCCTTATTCAAAGAAGCGTCTGGTAATTTAGATTTGACATGATCTGGCAAGGTCTGCTCCTTCAGCCAAGCATGTCTTCTCAGTACAAAGCCAGTGACTGCTGCCCTGCAAGATGCTTCTAGGGCATCAAAGCCGCACTGCAATGTATGCTTACTAACTTGGTTTGCAGAGTGCATAAGCTCCTGCAATTTTTTATTTTCTGCACAATCTGGAAAGGTTACCATTTTTTGTTTAATAAGTTCCATAATATGATGCTGGATTTTTCAGCATGTGAAACTGGCAATTCAATGCCCTGATAGCAAGAGTTGCAGAGGTATATACCTTCGTACCCCATCTGTCCAAATTTCTGGAATCCCTGTCCGAAGGGGTAGGATTTTTGGCTGTAGTAGCCTTAATAATTTTAGGTCCCTGGGAAATTATCTCTGGATCAGCAGTAGGATTCTTGAAAAGAAACATGTGAGAATCATGTACTCTGTAGTACCTGTCTAGTTTCCTAGGGGCCGGAGGTAAAGTGTCTGGAGTAAGACTGAATTCCATAAAGATATCATCCACAACATCCAGGACAGGGGATATTGCTAAGAGAATGTGCTGAGGCAACTCTAAAAATTCTCTGAGTCTCTTTTTGGACTGATGACAGTCCTGGCATTCCCAATGGAAATGCTCTCTTAAGGTAAGCAAGGTTTCACCAAAATAAATATCCTCTGGAGGGGAGGCAGAGGGAATGGATTCCTCTGCATCTGAATCCTCATAAGTAGATAAGGGCATGTCTTCATAATCAGAAAGAACAGAGTCCTCGGACCCCTGGTCTGTGGAATCTGTAGGGGACTGGGTTCTTGGTCTCTTAGCAGGGGAAGGCTGGCTTCCTCTAATCAGCATAATAAGGTTTTCAGCCATTCTAAGCATTTGTTTTTGTGGCATGGGTGCCTGAGCATGCACTTTGGTCGTCAGTTTTCTAGGCGTAGTACGTACTCTGGACCTAAGAAACCCGGTAGTTTTGGTTAAAAATAAAGTCATTGGTTTGATGCGAACATCGGTAGGATGAAAAACTCCCTCAGGAGCCGGTGCCTGCACAGCAGCTCCGGACTCATCTAAGGTAGAGACATCCACTGGTTTCACAGTCGAAGAAGCATCTCGTGGCATGCTGGACTCTAAATGGGTGTCAGCAGAGGCCTGGGAATCCATAGAAGCTGGCATCAGGGGCTGCAAAGGAGCCTCACTGAGGACTGGCAACTAGCTTAATGGAAGTGTCATCGGCAGTTTTGGACCTATGCAGTCTGTCTCTGTCTTTATCCTTATGCATTTTCAGAAGATTGGTAGTCGGATGGCTTACCAAAACCATTTCAGAATACTGTGATCGAGAGCAAAAGAATTTAGTGACAAAGATAGCCCAATGATGAATGGCTTCAGTGTTAAACGAGGCACAAAACTGACAGTGAGGGACGTCGTGGTCTGGGCCTAAACAGGTGATGCAGTAAGAATGAAAATCTCTGTGAGGCATTTGCTTTCCACAGGCAAGACAATTGTTAACTTTTTCTGACATCAGTTCAGAGCAAGAAAAAAGGATCCCCAACGGGGTACTTAGCTTTATAATAATTCAGGATTATTCAACTCGAAAACGAAAAATTCAGGTAGCGGTCGACTGGCACTTGTGAACTGCTTCTGCTTTGGGCTCTTCCTTGGTAAGAAAGACTGATGTAATGGCGTCGGTTGCCTGTTTTTATACCCCTGACGACCTGACGTCATGGAAGAAGTGGCAGCATCCGACACAGAAATACTAAGTCTCTGGTATTCGGGCCAACTGAGAGCTACCTAGATAACCCAAGTGTGATGACTGCAACAGTGAAACACGAAGAACATCAGTTGAGAAATCTAGAGGTGATGGAGATGGTGTGCCTATGGTAAGATGCATTCCATGAGAAAGATGAAGAAATGAGCAGAAGCCAAACTAGTTCCAAATGCAAAGAAATTCAGAGAACAGAATATGGGGTGCAGGCACATGTGCAGGAAAGCAGAAGACCCTTTGGTGAAAAAGATTTGGAAGAGACAGAAAGAAGGCAAGAGGAAACAAGGAGCAGAGCAAAGAGAATGTATGACAAAAGTCCTGTGAAAGTCACTCATTAATGCTGAAGAAGGTACAAGAGTGGCACTGAATTGAGAGAGATGGCAACAGTAGATGCAATATCCCAATCCCATGTAGAAAATGGTAACAAGGGGGTTAATGACTTTATTCATGGCAGCATGTGTAAGTATTACCACTGGTTTTCATAATGCTCTGTAGTACTGCAAAACTTTAAATCAGTGGTAACACACTTTTATGTTATACCCTGCTTACAAGGATTGGGATAATGCCTTGGATGCAGACAAAATCAATTGGTCTAGGGAAGATTTGAAAGTAGCATTTCTGATTTGTGGTAACTTCCAGAAGTCTGACACTGGCAACCTGAACATTTTCATAGGTTCATAGGTAGGTACTAGGCTATTGGCCCTAGGGCCTATACAAGCCTAGCCAAAAAGGTACCCTGGCTTTCGCCACCCAAGAAAATTATTTTCCTGTGCCCCTGTCAAGAAGAACCACAGAAGTGATCCCCGGGGTGAATTTCCTATTACCCATCCAATCATCAGGATTTTTCTTGAAGAGTGCTAATGAGGAGCTCTGTTTGACATAGATAGGTAGTCTGTTCCAGAGTATGGGAAGTCTCTGGGACAGGAATCTATCCCTCCAGCATGTTCTGTTTATTGTGGTGACAAGGTTTAGGTCCCTAGAGCGTGTAGCTCGGAGGGATTGGGATTTCTTTAAGTGGAGCATGTCCAACAGCTCTGGGTTTGACATAGCTTTGTATGTTAGGCAGAGATCACCTCTGAGTAGGCGATATGCGATAGAGTAAAGCTGGAGTTTTTTGAGACGGTCTGCGTAAGGCATCTGTTTGAGGCCAGTAATCCTCTTTGTGAGGTATTTTTGCTGCCTTTCCAGTTGTAGATGTCTTGTGAGGTACATACCAAAAGGGGCGTTGTAATCTATAATGGGTCTAATGAGTGATGAGTAGAGGGGAACAATGATCTCTTTTCTTCTGGATGAGAAATCTTTTGTGATGAGGTGTGCCACGTAGAAGGATTTCCTGATCACTGTGGCAATGTGATTATCAAAGGAGAGACTACTGTCCACCTGTGTCCCAAGGTGTATTATCACACTTTCGGTGTTAAGTAGACTACCGCCTATGTGGTAGTTCATGGGTACAGAGATTTTACCAAAGGGGATGACAATGCACTTTTTGGCATTGTGCTTCAGATCATGTCTTTGACACCAGGCATCTGTCTCAGTGAGGCCCTTTTGTACAATATCCACATCGTTAGGAGTTTCGATTATGGCTCCTAGTTTGCAGTCATCTGTGAATTTAGTTAGCCAAAGACCTTCTGCGTTAGCCTGTACTTCAGAGAAGTAGATACCAAACAGGAGAGGACCCAGGACTGAACCCTGTGGTACTCCACTTGTCAATGGTCTGAAGTCTGATTTGGAGTCTGCTACTTTCACAGTGTGGGTTCTGTCAGAAAGCCAGTTGGCAACACATCTAGTGACATAGGGATTTATACCTAGTTTAGTGAGTTTATCTATAATTCCAGAGTGGGGGATGGTGTCGAACGCCATGGCGAGATCTAGATAGGCTGTGTGAACCACCTTACCCTCATCTATGGCTTTGGTGACTACTTCAAAGAAGTCTATCAAGTTTAGGAGACATGATCTGCCTTTTACAAACCCAAACTGTGTGGGGTCCAGAGTTTGGAGATCTCCAATGTCTTTGTTTATGAGTTCCATGATGATACGTTCCATGGCCTTCCAGACGAGGCTCGTCAGGCTAATGGGGCGGTAGTTCCCGGGGTCTGTTGTGGCCCCCCCCCCCCTTTGTGGAGTGGGATAACTGTCTTGGTGTGCCATTCAATAGGCACAAAGCCTGAGGTGAGGCTATGATTGAACATGATACTTAGGTGGGGTGCCAGTTCATTCTGTAGTTCATTTAGAAGGCAGCCTTGGGATGTTGTCAGGTCCCATGGATGCTGTGTTCTTGGCTTTGGAGAGTGAGGTTTTTACCTGTGCAGCCATGATTACAGGAACTTTGCATTCTTCCGGTATAAAGATGGGCCCTTTAGGGGGTGAGAGGGGGGTAAAGTTAGCACTGAACCTATCTGCCAGGATGTTGGCAATATCAGTTGGTTCTGTATATTTAGTGTCATTGTGCTGTAACTCAGAGCAGATCTGAGTGTTGCCATTGAGATTTTTGACATAGCTATAGAATGCTTTGTGGTTGTCTTTAGAATCAGTGGCAATTTTGTTTTCATAACTAGCTTTGGAGGATTTTATGAGGGATCTCAGCTTCTTACTGAGGCTGACCAAGGAGTTCCTCCAATCGTGGGATTTTACTCTTTTTTGCAACAGTTTCTTTCTTCTGTTGTAGAGTTGTTTATGGCAGAAGACCACCAGATTGGCTTCCTTTTTTTGGAGGATAGCATCTTGGTTCTGTTAGGGATAGCACGATCCATGCACTTGTGTAAGTGCTTATAAAGTGCATTTGTGTAACATTCAGCAGTCGTACCTCTATTGTCCATCTGCATGGGTGTCGTGAAGTTTGCCACTTCTGTCTTAAGAAGCATGAAGTTGGCTTTGGAGAAATTTTTTATGGTTGTTTTCCTAATGGGGGGTGGGAGCGGGATGTGGATGTCTAGGGTGATTAGCTTGTGGTTGGATCTGACCAAAGAGGAGCTGACCTCTGGTGTGGAACACCGGTCACCCATGTTGGTGATGACCAGGTCTAGGATACTGCTGCCCCTGGTGGGGGTGTGGATAAATTGATCCAAGGCGTTGGAATTGATGATTTTCAGAAACCGTTGAGTAAAATAGTTGTTACATGAGTAGTTTTCCCAGTTAATGGTAGGGTAGTTGAAATCACCCATTATAAGAATGTTGAGTTGTACCTTAATATTTTCCAGTGTATCAAGAAAAGAGGATTGGGAATCCTGGGGCAGGGTGGGGGTCTGTAGCAAGCTACAATCAGGATTGCGGTTTTGCCCAGAGTTAGTTGAACTTGGATAATCTCGGATGCATTATGCTGAACAACTAGCTTGGATGTGTGGATATCCTTAATGAATATGGACACGCCTCCACCTTTAGTGTTTCGGTCCAGGTTTGGTGGCCGAAAGGTGTGGTATGAATTATAGCCTGGTAATGCAGGGGTGCTCTCTGGAGCTTTGAACCAGGTCTCTGTCACTGCACAGATGTCAATGTTCTCCATTTTAAGGAGTGCCTCGAGTGATTTGCATTTTGAGGTTTAGACTTCTAGCATTGAGTAGCATTACCCTCAGATTTTGCTTGCTTGTACCTGTTACGGTGGTGAATGTGTCATTTGAACCTTGTCTAAAAAAGGCACTATAGGGGTGGCAAGAGCCTTTGCCAGTATCCGGAATCCCAAGGGTGACAGGTGCAGGCCATCTCTGGCAAAGCAGCATGGTCTGTCGATCATATCATCCCAGGCAGACAGATACTGGATTCCCTTAGAATGACACCAGAAGCTTAGCCAATTGTTAAAGTCAATCATTTGTCCTTGTACTGTGGTGTCATTCTGGGTGATGGCAGGATGCTACTCAGGGCTAGGGTCATACCGGCCTGGGCTACAAGATCGGAGACCTATGTCTCTTTTCATGTAGTCCAGGGAGATACGTCTCAGGTCATTCACACCAATATGGACAATGACAGTGTCATATTTGTACTTGTTGTGGAGTGACCTGAGTGCGTGCATTATGTGGCGGATCCTGGCACCTGACAGGCAGCTGACAGTAACTTTTTCCTTGTTTAGCCTGGTGAGTGGAACATCAGTGTGCCTGACTACAGAGTCACCTATGACTAGAGTGTTGGGTACGTTATGCCTTATGGGCTGTAGTTGAGTGGCACACTGAGTATGTGGGCTACGTGTCATTTGGGTTGTGTTGGGGGGTGGAGATTGCTTGCATTTCTGCTTTGGAAGTCTCTGTTGTTTGGGCAGATTTGTACTGAGAGCCTCTGCGAATGTAGGTGTGTGTTTTGTGCTTCTGTGTGTGTGTTTTGGGGGAGTATGTTTTGAGGGACTATGTGATGAGTGTGGTGCAGTGCACGTGTTTACCTTCTCCTCATGACTGTCTAGGCCAGTCTTTGGTGAAGAGAGCTTTGCTTCCAGTTTGGCTATATAAGTGCATCTCTCACAGGTCATAGTGTTGGGTGGTAGGAGGAGGGGGTTGTCCGTGTACATGAGGCAATTGTTGCATTGTCCCAAGATGCCCAGATTCATCAGGAAGACAGGAGAAAACACCGGGAGATGACATTTAGACATGCCTGAATAGGTGCTTATTTATTAAGTACTAAAAACTGTTTTCCTCTAGACAAGTGAGGAAAGTTGAGTGCTGTAGTAATTTGTAACTTATTTAGTGCTTACAATGAGTTCTGAACAAGTGCTGAGATCAAAGAAACAGATGAGTGCTAAAAAGTACAGTTGTGTACACTTACCATAAATGTAGATGTTCAAGTGTCTTCACTGTTGCAGTCATCACTGTAGGGTTCTTCCTGCCAGTAGGCAGCCCTCGGTCAGCCAGAATCACAAAGTCTGGGTCTGGCGTCGGCTGTGTACTCACCTTCCCTGACGTCAGTGCACCAGGGGTACAAAGCTCCCAGCCGACACCATGTTCTCCAGTTTTTCTTGCCCCAGATGTCAGGTGCCCAAAAGTAAAGGCTAAAAGTAAAACAAAAATGAAACATACAACAAACCCCATATCCTGTAGCAAATACACCTCAGAAGAAGGGTGAAGCAGGGAACCACACCAATAAAAGTATAAGAGGGGACAGGAGGGTGGGTAACCCAGACTGCAACAGTGAAGACACTCGAACAACTACATTTATGGTAAGTGTACACAACTGTACTATGTTCATCGTGTTTCACTGTTGCAGTCATCACTGTAGGGTTGAATCCCAAAGCTGAGATAAAGGGTGGTGGTTATAGAATAGAAGGGGCGGCTAGAAGGCCTTGCAAGACTGCAGAAGCAAAGCCTGCCCTAGACTTAGAATAAAGAGGGAGATTGTAGTGCTTAGAGAAAGTATGCACTGAACTCCAAGTTGCAACTTCCAAAATATCTTTGGTAGGGACTCCCCTGAGAAAGGCAGCTGAAGTAGCAGCAGCTCTCATAGAGTGAGTCCTAATTTTTCCTGGGATTTGCTTTCCATGATGAGAGTAACAAAATTTGATTCCATGAGCAATCAATTTAGAAATGGTATGTTTTGAAATAGCTTTGCCTTGGGAATTTGCTGCATAAGAAACAAACAGTTGTTCTGTTTTCCTGATATCCTTGGTTCTGTCCAGGTAAAAGTGAAGCTGCCTGTGTACATCCAAAGAATGCAAGATCCTCTCCCCCTTATTTTGTGGATTAGGGAAAAAAGTTGGCAGGAGAATAATTTGGTTTAAAGCCACTTTAGAAACCACTTTAGGCATGAAAGTAGGGTTAGTCCTCAAAGAAACCCTGTCTTGATGAAAAATAATGTAAGGTTCCACAGCCATGAGCGCTTGTAACTCCGAGACTCTCCTGGCTGAAGTTAAAACCAGTAGGATGACAGTCTTCCATGATAAATACTTTATATCGGATGTGGCAGCAGGCTCAAAAGGTGGCAGAGTAAGCTTTTCCAGGACATAATTGAGGTCCCAGGCAGGAATGGGTGGAGTCCTAGGGGGCCTTAAATTCTTTGCTCCTCTGAGATATTGTTTCAGAAGTGGATGTGAAAAAATTGGAGGATCTGTATTATAATGTGCAGAGATAGTTGAGGCATGTATTTTTATGGAAGAAAAAGATAAACCCTTATGCAACATATCTGTTAGGTAATGTAAAATTAATGGAATATTTGGAATGTGAGGATCCGATTCCTGAGCATGCATCCAGGTGCAAAATCTCTTCCATTTACCTGCATAAGATTTCCTAGTGCTAGGCCTTCTGGCTTCTAAGATGACATCCATAACCTGTTTGGAAAGGGTACGATTAATTATAGACCCTGAATACGCCAGGCTGCCTGGCTGAGAGTTTTGATATGAGAGTGCAGGACCTGGCCCTGATGTTGAGACAAAAGATTTGGAATCTGAGGTAGAATCCAAGGAGGTTCCTGGGATAGATTTATTAGTGTTGAGTACTAAAATTGTCAAGGCCAAATCGGGGCTAGTAAGATCAGCTTTGGTTTGTCCTGTTTTATTTTTAATAACACCCTTGGTAGAAGAGGTAGTGGTGGGAAGGCATACCCCGAGAGGTTCCTCCAACTGAATGAGAGAGCATCCACTTTCCATGCTAGCTTGTGATATGTCCTTGTGCAAAAAAGACTGTAACTGGTAGTTGTGGGGAGATGCAAACAGATCTATGTCCGGGCAGCCCCAGGCCTCTGTAATCATCTTGAATATTTGGGTGTCTAGCATCCACTCGTGTGGGTCTGACAGGTTCCTGCTCAGGCTGTCTGCCAGCGTGTTTTGTTTCCCTGGCAGGAATTGAGCTTGTAGATCCACTTTGCAAGCTAGTGCTGTGTTCCATAGAGTCATGGCTAGTCTGCAAAGGGGGTAGGAGTGTGAACCCCCTTGCTTGTTTATGTACCACATAACTGTGGTGTTGTCTGCCCGTATCAGTAGCTGCCCTGGCTGTAAAAGATCCCTGAAAGCCAAGAGGGCATTCTGTACCACTAACATCTCTTTTAAATTGATATGAAGATGCTTCTGATCCTCTGTCCAAAAACCTTGCAGGCCTTTCCCCTGCAAATGGGCTCCCCATGCATAATCCGAGGTGTCCGTGGTTATCACTTTGTAGGCTGGAGGTAGACTGAAGGCTTTCCCTTTGTTTGGAAGACATGCCGTGGCCCACCAATGAAATTCCTTTTGCAGGCAAGGCAAGACAGCAATCACAGTTTCCAGACTGTGACAATGCTGGGACCATACGCTTTTTAGGTACCATTATATCTTCCTCATATGCAGTCTTGCATATGGTATGAGTAGGATGCAGGAAGCCATGTAACCCAAAGCCTGCAGGAATTTCCTTGCACTTAGCTGAGACATTAACGCCAGGCTTTTGAAAATTGAAGCCAGCTGTAGTTGTTTTTCTGGCGTCAGGAATGCCATCTGGGTTGTAGTGTTTAAAAGAGCACCCAGGAAAGTTATCTGTTGAGTGGGTGCCAAATTTGACTTTTTTACGTTCACAGTGAATCCCAGGTACTTGAGTAGATTCTGAACAAATTCCAGGTGCTGGAGTAAGGTGTCCTTGCTGTCTGCTTGAATAAGGCAGTCGTCCAGATAAGGGTAAATTTGAATTCCCTTGAGTCTGCAGTAAGCTACTACTGGTGCCAGGCACTTGGTAAAGACCCTGGGCGCAGTAGACAAGCCAAAGGGCAGTGCAGAGAATTGGTAATGTTTCGAGCCTGCCTTGAACCTGAGGTATCTTCTGCACTCCTGTCTGATAGGAATGTGTAGGTAAGCCTCCTTTAAGTCCAATGTCACCATCCATGCATTTTTGCTCAACACTGGCAGGAGCTGCTGCAGAGTAAGCATCTTGAACTTTGGTATCTCCAGGAAAGTATTTAAGACTGACAGATCCAGGATGGGTCTCCAAGTATTTTGCTTTCTGGGAACTGGAAAGAGTCTTGAATAAAAGCCTTGTCCCTGAATTTGGAACCAGTTCTATGGCCCCTATAGCCATGAGGGACCTCACCTGTTTTAATGCCTCCACCCATTGAGTTTTTGGTAGGTCTGGCCATCCGTTTGGTTTTGGTAAGGTGTGAAAATGGAATTTGTAACCTCTTAAAACTACATCCAGAACCCACTTGTCTTGGGTTATGCAAGTCCAATGTCGGTGAAAAAGAGAAAGTTTTCCTCCCAGAGGAGCTTCCAGGAGAGAGGTTCCTGGAGCCATGCAGGGGGAGTCATTGAGCCTGTTTCCTATAAGGTTGAGCCTATCTTCTCCACCCCTGGGGGTGGAAGCACTCCACTGTCTAGGTCTATAAGAGGTCTGTGCTTGGGCCCTCTCTCTGGGGCGCCTATATCTAACCCTCTGAGGCCTGTCCGAGCTGGGAAAGGACCAATTTTTAGCTGGCCAATTTCTGCTAAATCTAAGAGGCTGAACTTGTAAGAAATCCTTAACTGTTTGCATGGATTTTGCCTTATCCTCCATTTTCTTTATAACCTCTTCAGCCTTAGACCCAAACAAAACATTATGTTGAACAGGAGCATCCAGTAATTTTGCTTTTACTTGATCAGGCAAATTTTGTTCCTTTAACCAAGCATGCCTTCTAATGACCGTGCCAGTGGCTGCTGCCCTGCAAGAGGCCTTCAAAGCATCAAAACCACAGTGTAAGGTATGTTTCCCCACCTGCTCAGCAGCATGCATCAAATCTTGTAATTCCTTATTGTCTGCACATGCAGAAATAGTACACATTTTTTGTTTCATAACAGACAAAAGGTATTGCTGATATTTCAACATATGAAATTGACAATTCAAAGCCCTAATAGATAAAGTAGCAGAAGTGTACACTTTTTTGCCCCATCTCTCCAAAGATCTAGAATCCTTATCTGATGGAACAGGGTTCTTGGCAGTGGCGGCCTTAACACCTTTAGGACCCTGAGAAATGGTTTCTGGATCAGCAGTAGGATTTTTAAATGGAAACTGGTGAGAGTCAGGGACTCTGTAATATCTATCAGGCTTAGCAGGGGCCGGAGGAAAGGAGTCAGGGGTTAAATTAGACTCAGAAAAGACATCACCCACAATATCCAAAATAGGAGGAATAGCCAGGGGTCTGTGTTGGGGAAGAAGAAGGAAATCCCTAAGCCTTCTCTTAGATTCAGAGTACTCCTGTCCTTCCCAGTGAAAATGTTCCCTCATGTCATGTAAAGTTTCCCCAAAAGAGTAATCTTCAGGAGGAGAAGCTGAAGGAATGGATTCCTCAGCATCAGAATCCTCATAAGGAGGGAAAGTATAATCCTGTTCAGAGGAAGACACTGAAGAGATAGATACCTGATCAGAGGATTCATAATTCAATTCTTGTCTTGGCCTTTTGTCTGGAGGGGGATGGGAACCCCTAATCATAGTTAGCAAGTCCTCCGCCATTTTAAGCATTTGTTTTTGAGATTTATGTCCCGGATCAGAGGAGGCCTGGGCTTGAGTCTTTGTTTTAGAAGGAGTCTTTGTCTTTGCCTTTACCTGAAGCTGCATAGGCCTGAAAACCCCCTCAGAAGCCGGTACCTGCACAGCGGCTCCAGACCCATCCGAGGGAGCATTATCCGAAGGTCCTGCACCTGGAATATCCGAAGGCCTAGTTGGCTCCTCGTGGGAGTCCGTATCGGCAAGCGGTTCTGTAATGGCCGACGACAGGGGCTGCAAAAGCGCCTCACTGACGACGGCCGAACCGGCAGCTGGCTCTGATTGTAAACTGTCGTCTGATTTGGACCTCGGAGGCCTATCCTTATCCTTGTGCCTTTTATGAACTCCAGTAGTCAGAAGCATGTCCGATGACATGTTATAATTAAATTGCCTCCCAAAGTAATGAAAGGCAAAATCGTATCTCCGTTTAATAGTACGTTGATTAAATCTAGCACAAAACCGACAACTAGCTACATCGTGGTCAGGGACTAGACAAGGAATACAGTAAGAGTGAAAATCCTTATGAGGTATTTGCTTCCCACATGAAATACAATTATTAACTTTTTCTGACATCAGTCTGGAGCAAGAAAAAAGTTTCCCCAACGGGGTACTTAGCTTTGAAAAGAAGAATGTCTTTGATATGAAGCACCAAAAATAACAGGAGTCAGCCGACTGGCACTTGCGAACTGCTTCCACCGCACGGCAAGAAAGACTGGAGAACATGGCATCAGCTGGGAGCTTTGTACCCCTGGCGCACTGACGTCAGGGAGGGTGAGTACAAAGCCGACGCCGGACCCAGACTTTGGGATTCTGGCCGACCGAGAGCTGCCTGCCAGCAGGAAGAACCCTACAGTGATGACTGCAACAGTGAAACACGATGAACATCTAAAAAGCTGGCTAGTTGCAAGGGAAATTCTGAAGAACAGACTTTATGGCGCCAGGAATAGTTTAACCCCAGTTAAGTGGGGGGGGGGCTTAGGAGCTCACAAACAGTCCTGGACACAGCAAACCCGTATCTGACCTGCCACAAGAAAGGGGGGAAGCAAGCTTAGAATTTTTTTTTTCCAGTAAAGTGGAAATGGAGAAAGCTGGAACAGAAGTTAATTCAACATTAAGAATCTGAGTGGGTTGGCCTTCACAAATGTTCTCTATTAGATTGAGTGAACTAAAGACACTAGACTGGGAGGAATGTCACAGATCAAATATACAGTATGGGTGGGCAAAGGAGGGTAGGTGAGTGGAAAAAATGTCAGTTCATAGCTGTAGCCACTAAATGAAAGTTTTAAACAGATCAAGGAGCAGACCTGAGAATGCTTTTAACTGTAAACAGACAAAAATGCACAGAAAAGCTTGGCTAGAGCACTCACAAACAGAAAATACAACTCTCAGTATGAAAAAGCAGTTTACAGTTAAAAGTAATGTTAAAACAGTATAAAACAGTACATAAATGCAGTGAAACAATAAAAAAAGCTTTATAACAGTGAAAATATAGTAAATTAACTGTATAGCACAATTATAAGCGTTTTAGAAGTGCAGTCTAGTGAAATAAGTGCAAGAAATAACTTATCCTGCTCTTGGAATCTTAAGGAATTTCCACTTATGCAATGCAATCCAGAGCCTGACAATACAAGCAGAACCTTTATAAGACACAGGGTTTATATAGCAGTAAGAATGGAAGAGTTGGAAGATCAGATTACTACTCAGCCCCTGCTATTACCCAATCACTCGTACTACAGAAGGTCAGGAGGCCTTGTTACTCTCAATAATAATGAAGACAATCAGCAGAAAATGGCTGCCAGAAACACAGGAAACTCAAACAAAACTACCAGCCTAGACAACATGCCTCTATCAAGATTATGCCACCTGAGCAGAACACAGAAACCTCACTTTAAAAGCATAGAAAGAACACCCACAAAGAGAAAATACAAGCCTCAGTATGAAAAAGCAGTTTACAATTTAGTAATTTAAATTAAAAATGCAATTATAGTAATGCACACTATTACAGTTCCTAGCTGTAGCCACTAAATGAAAGTTTTAAACAGATCAAGGAGCAGACTCGAGAATGCTTTTAACTGTAAACAGACAAAAAAAACACCCACAAAGAGAAAATACAAGCCTCAGTATGAAAAAGCAGTTTACAATTTAGTAATTTAAATAAAAAATGCAATTATAGTAATGCACACTATTACAGTTCTTAGCTGTAGCCACTAAATGAAAGTTTTAAACATATCAAGGAGCAGACTTGAGAATGCTTTTAACTGTAAATAGACAAAAATGCACAGAAAAGCTTGGATAGAGCACTCACAAACAGAAAATACAACTCTCAGTATGAAAAAGCAGTTTACAGTTAAGTAATGTTAAAACAGTATAAAACAGTACATAAATGCAGTGAAACAATAAAAAAGCTTTATAACAGTGCAAAATATAGTAGATCAACTGTATAGCACAATTACAAGCGTTTCAGAAGTGCAGTTCAGTGAAATAAGTGTAAGAAATAACTTATCCTGCTCTTGGAATATTAAGGAATTTCCACTTATGCAATGCAATCCAGAGCCTGACAATACAAGGAAACTAACTATGCTAAATGCCTGAACACCTTATAATATGGGCTGTAGCAAATTTGCAAGAATATACCCACTCACCCCAGAAAAAAAAATTTTATTATTAAGATAGAAGTCTGATTCCATAGGGATATAAAATAAGCTAAAACGTTTAGATAACTCTACAATTCCTTTAATTCAGGCTAAATACTGACTACTATTGTTTAATGTGGTGGAGGGACAGGTTGAAGACAGTACTAGAAAACAGCCAGAGGTGATGAAGTAATATTATTGTCGCTATTTTTGCCCAAAAGGGTGAAGAATATCTGTTTCCTTCTAAACACTGATGAGCCATAAAGGCATGTGAAAAAAAAAAAAGAAAGTGTTAGAGAAATGTACGTATTATTTGGTGTACAATTTTGCACCTAAAGGGCTAAAAGTTAATACATTTATTCTGTGTAAAATGTGTAAATACTGGTGGTCTCTGTAAAAGCTGCTGACGCCTGAAAGTCTGGTTATTCCTGTAATGAAATGTTGAGAAAAGGGCCTTACACTAGCAATTGATAAATGTTGTGTGTCAAGAAGAGACAGTTGCAGGACCATTACTCAGAAACTGGGTTTGACAGGTTAAGCCCTGTGGTCAAACTGAATTTTGAGAAATGGTCTTGCAGGTCAGCAACTATCTGATAAACATCTGCTGTGAATGTGCAAAGAACTGTATAAAAACAGCAGGCTGCGCTATTGAAAATCAGACAAACCTTGTACCTACATGCTTTGTCTCCTTGCTGCAAGTAATAAAGAATGCCTTGCTTGAACCTTACGTGAATTGATCTTTGTATTTTCCTTTACAGATTGGTCCTTCGAGCCGGAGCCCTCTCTTCACCTCAGATCAGACGGCCAGGTGGTTGAAACCATACGGGGAAGAAACAAAATCGGTTCTTCTGCAATATAAAGACATCCGACTGAATTGTCATCAAAAGAGGCCAGTCACCTTCTGATCTGCGATTGAAGGACGGGTATCCGCGAATCAGTGGTCAATCACGTAGGCTCAGGTAAGGTGGGTTTACTTTTCCGTTTTGAAATGGTCAGGGATAGGAAAATGCATTAATCTCTGTTAGATTGTGTTTTCAGTCAGGGACAGAGAAAAACTGCAGTTCTGTCATAGACTAGGTGAACAGAATAGTAGGAAGTCAGACAGTCATTCTGGAGACTATAACAAAATCCGTGGTACACGTTAAAAATGAAGGTAGTAGGTGAAATTACTAAAGGTAACTACGTAGTGACAGAATGGGTAATTTTAATTGTTGCACGAAAACATCAAAAGACCCACCATTAACAGAAGATGGTAAATATATGCAGAAGCAGCACGCAGATAATGTTAAATATTTTACAAAATGGGTAACTGAGTATGATTTTGATGGAAAATTAGATAAATCCTCGCTTCTCAAACTGATAAAGCAATTAAAAGCAGATTCCAAGGGGCGAGTTAAAAAACAACGACAATTAGGAATTCCCCAGGTGCACAGGTGGCTGGAGGAAGCAAATCGTAGAGACCAAAAAGACAAGAACTCTAAAACAATGTTTTTAGACAAAGAAGACAATCACCTAGTACTAGCTTCGGCACCCCCTCCCCCACCGATATATAGGGCAAATAACTAGCATGAAGCACCTCCGCTATACCCTATGGTTTCAAAAGACGAAGATCCTGTAAGAATGAAGTTAGTAAAAGTTAGGGATCCCACAGGCACAAGGTCCAGAACAAAGGATATAGATAATGAAGATAAAAACCTTGAGGTTTGGCGGTTGTTCAATAATGCACAAGCTACAACTAGGGAGGAAGAAATGTGCCCACTTATAGAAGTACCTAATCCCAGGTTACCAATTATCACAGGTCAGGATAACCAGGACCCCACTCTATTAGTATATAGACCCTGGAGTCCCGAAGATATTCGGAAGGCCACTGAGGGTATTCCTTACCCTAGGGTCAACTTTCAAAAATTCTCAGAGGACCTGCAAGGTATGAGGCTAAGCTATAACCTAAATGGAGAAGAGATAGAAAAAGTGGTAAGACAAATTATAGGTCCAGACTGGCACATGGTCTGCAGTACTTGGAATCCTCGTGACGCCCAGCGGAGACCCCTTCCGCATGGCGATGGAGGATTAAATGCCCAGGTAACAGAGCTTACAAACTGAATTTCTAAAAAGTGGTGACCACGGGCAGACTGGACCTGCATTAACCAGAGTATCCAGCAAGAAGGCGAGTCAGCTGACCGCTATTTTGCTAGGCTCATAGAGTGCTTTAACAATCATTGCGAGATGCAAATCCCTGACAACCAAGCAGTAGACTCCCCCTATGAAAAACAGTTAAAAATGCCTTTCTGAAGGGGAGCAGTGCTCCTATTAGTAGTTTTATTACAAAACACATGGTAGATCACTGTTTAAGCAGATTGCAACCACTGCTTCAGTATGCAAGGCATGCCGAAAGACACTTTAATAGCAAAAAGAAAAAGAAAATGCAGGTATTTTCATTAGAAGACGGGGCTGAAGTATACGTGGTACAACCAGGAAAAAAGGGCAGAAATACAGAAGGTAGGCGGTCTGACCAACGGTCAGAAGATTTTGAGGGACATAAAAAGAGAGGAGAATGTTTTAAATGTGAGAAGAAAGGTCACTTGGCAAGGGATTGCAAAAGGAATAATGGGTCAAGGACGGATGAACAGGAAGGTGATGACTGACTATATGACAGTCAGGGAGCACAGGTAAAGGCTGTGGTACAAAGCAGGATAAACGGTAATGTAGAGGCAAGAATAGAGGAAGTACAGGACGGTGAAGGGGATGACAATGAAAATGAAAGTGATGAGGTATTAGACTTAGCGCTTCTGTGCTTGGAACTCTTTTTAGCAGATATCAAGCCAGAAGTCACCCTTTTGGTGGAAGGGAGAGAGGTTAGCATTTTGTGTGATTCTGGGGCTTCACAGACCCTGATACATCCCTCCGAATTACCAAAGTGTACGTGGTCTTCAGATTACATATTTGTTAAGGCTGCAAATGGGCAGCTATACCGGGAGCCTCTCTCACACAAAATTATAATCACAGATCCTGTAACAGGGTTGACGCAGAGAAGCAAAATTGTAGTGAATGCAAAATGCCCAGTAAATCTTCTAGGCCGAGACTTGATGCAGTTATTTGGCATAGCAGTGGTTCTGACTATACAAGGGATGCAAGCACAGCGACAGACCGACATCTGCGAAGTGCATGATGCCTGCGTAGTGCAGTCAAGAGGTGAGATGTTTTACTGGTACAGTCAGGACCTGGTTACTACCGGTCCAGGGACTGTAACCAAAGAATTAGTGGATTTGGCCATTAGAAAATTTCCCTCATTAGATATTAAACAGCCATTACTGCACTGCACCCTGTATTTTCGTGACATACCAGGGCCAGATGAAGACTACAGAGATAAACTGTTTAAATATTCCACAGCAAGGCTAGTGTTACTTGACATATACTGGGACACAATGGGAAATAGCGTAGCCAGCTGCTCTCTGCCTAAAGAAATAACAGCACTTTACAAATCTGACCTCCCACCACATGTAAGCCTCACCCAAGACAGAAACAAAAAATGGATAGAACTGGGCAGGAAGATTACTAAATGGGAAAAACAGACCAGGAAGGAACTCTTGGAGCAGGGAGTACAGGTACAAAAATTGAACTGGGTAACTCAAACTAAGCCAGCAGTACACCTGCATTTTCGCAAAAATACTTGACAAATACTCCTGTTAAAGGAGGAAGAGAATGCTCTGAAAGGTATTCCAGACAAACTGTGGTCCACAGGGAAATCAGATGTAGGCCTTATTTGCACGGCAGGACCAGTGGTGATTACACCAAAATCAACATTTAGACCTCAAAAACGTCAATACCTGCTGAGAAAAGATGCATAGGCAGGGATAAAGCCCATTATAGCTGCACTCCTTAAAGGAGGTGTGTTAATCGAATCTCCTGATTCACCATGTAACACACCTTTGTTCCCGGTTAAAAAGGCAAATGGGGAGTGGCGCATGGTTCAAGACCTGCAAGCTGTAAATGAGGCAGTAATACCTAGGGCACCTACGGTACCTGATCCACATACACTCTTAAATGTGTTAGAACCCCATCAGAAATATTTTTCTGTAGTTGATACTAGTAATGCATTTTTCTCAATTCCGATACATCCGGACAGTAGATTCTGGTTTGCATTTACGTATCAGGGTAAAAGATACACATAAACTCGACTACCGCAGGGTTATTGTGAGAGCCCCACGATATTCTCACAAGAGATGTCAAGTAACTTAGCAAGATTTAGCCCACCGAAAAATAGTCAGATCCTGCTTTATGTACATGATATCTTATTAGCAGCTCCCACTTTACAAGCTTGCAGAGAGGACACGCTAGCATTGCTACAATTTTTGGCTGCTGAGGGACACAAGGTGAAGAAGGAAAAATTGCAACTCTGGAAAAAAACAGGTCTGATATTTGGGCTATATAATTTTTGATGGAGGTAGAACCTTGGATGAGGACAGAAAAATAGCTATTTTGCAGGCTACAAAACCCATTACCAAAAAGGAAATGATGTCCTTTTTGGGTACGACTAACTTCTGCCAAAGTTGGATTCCAAACTATGCTTTGGAAGTGGCACCCTTGTCTGACCTCATATACAGAAAGCCTATGGCAGCACAGGACCTGATGATTTGGACACCGGAGGCGGATTTAGCCTTTTGTAATTTAAAACAGGTAATAGCGTCTTCTTTTGTCTTGGGGTTTCTAAATTATCACAAGCGCTTTTTTCAAACCGTAGACTGTAAGCAAGGCTACATGACATCAGTCCTGATGCAACAACATGGGGATAAGCAAAGTACAGTTTTGTACCTACCATAACTGTAGATGTCCGATAGGTATGCATCTGCAGTCATAACATATGGGTTGTCCTGCCTCAGGCAGCCCTTCGGTCGGCCAGATTCCAAAGTCTGGGTCTGGCCTCGGCTGATGTCGCACCTTCCCCGACGTCAGAGCGTCTGGGGTATAAAAGCATCAGCCGACGCCATTTTCCTCAGTTTTTCTTGCCTCAGATGCCAGGTGCCCTCTAGGAAGGCTAAATTTGGATAAATGCAATAGAATTCCAAACATTTGCAAAATTATATATATATATATATATATATATATATATATATATATACATGTATATACAAACAAATACACCATAATAGATTCCCCCAGCTAGCTAAAAGAGGGGTAAGCACCCTAGGAATACCACAGAGGGGTAGGAGGGAGGTAAACCTGACTGCAGATGATACCTATCGGACATCTACATTTATGGTAGGTACAAAACTGTACTATGTCCTTCAAGGATGCATCTGCAGTCATAACATATGGGTCGAATACCATAGCCAATCTGGGGAGGCGGTACTAAGAAAAGATGGTGTAGTTAAGATCCCTGCAGGACTGCAGTAGCAAAGCCTGCTCTGGATCTGGAGTATAAAGGTAGATTGTAATGTTTGGTAAATGTATGCACGGAGCTCCAAGTAGCAGCTTCTAAAATGTCCTTGGTAGCCACCCCTCGTAGGAAGGCTGTAGTGGTGGCCGTGGCCCTTGTGGAATGAGGCCTGATGTTTGCAGGAACTGACTTTCCATGAAAGGAGTAACAAAATCGAATGCAATTTCCTATCCATTTTGAAATTGTCTGTTTGGAAATTGCTTTTCCTTGCACCCCAGCAGCATGTGCTACAAATAGTTGGTCAGTTTTTCTGCTACTTTTAGTTCTGTCCAAGTAGTAGCGTAGTTGTCTGTGTATATCCAGGGTGTGCAGAAGTTTTCCCCTATTCTGTGGGTTTGGGAAGAACGTGAGGCAAGTGAATAGCTTGGTTCAAGGATACCCTAGATACCACCTTTGGCATAAAAGTAGGATTAGTTCTTAGTGTAACTCTGTCCTGATGGAAGATAAGAAATGGCTGTACTGCCGTTAATGCTTGTAACTCAGGTACTCTTCTTGCTGAAGTTATTGCCAGAAAGAATGCAGTTTTCCAAGACAGAAACTGAAGATCCGCTGTTGCTGCTGGTTCAAAGGAGGAAGTGTTAGTTTCTCCAAGACAAAGTTGAGATCCCAAGCAGGTAAAGGGGGTTTTCTTGGAGGTTTTATATTTTTGATCCCTCTCAGAAATTGCTTGAGGAGAGGGTGTGAGAAGATAGGTGGATCCACATTGTATCCTGCTGAAATTGCTGAGGCATGAATCTTAATGGAAGAATAGGAAAGGCCATTGTGGAACAGTTCTGCTAAGTATTCCAGAATATGTGTCATGTTTGCCACTGTCACATCTAAGCCTTTTGATGTGTTCCAAATGAAAAATATTTTCCATTTAGCTGAGTATGTCTTCCTTGTGGAAAGACGGCGAGCTTCCATGATAATGTCCTTCACTCTCTGTGATAAAACATTTTGTTTTGGATTTAAGGGATTTTCCAGGCAGTTAGCTGCAATGTTTTTAAGTTGGGATGCATGATCTTGAAATTGTTCTGCGTCAGAAGAAGAGGCCATAGGGGGAGAGGCCATGGTTTTGCCTGTGACATGCTCCTCAATAGTGGATACCAGTGTTGCCTTGGCCAGTCTGGAGCTATCAGAATCACTCTTGGCTGTTCCTCCCTGATCTTCAGTAGAACCTTGTACATTAAAGGGGAGGGGGGGAGGCATATACTTTTTGAGCTTTCCAGCCGGAAGAGAGAGTCCACCCTCCATGCTTGTGGGTGGTATGTCCTTGAGCAAAATGTCCTCAGTTGATGGTTGAGGGGGGAGGCGAACAGATCTATCTCCGGCGTTCCCCATGCCTTTGTTATGAGTTGGAAGATGTCTGGGTGTAACATCCATTCGTGTGCATCCATGGTAGTTCTGCTTAAGCTGTCCGCCAGTGCATTCTCTTTTCCTGGCACGAACTGGGACTGCAGTTGGATATTGAGTTTCA
This sequence comes from Protopterus annectens, assembly GCF_019279795.1. Classification (NCBI taxonomy): domain Eukaryota; kingdom Metazoa; phylum Chordata; order Ceratodontiformes; family Protopteridae; genus Protopterus; species Protopterus annectens. Next base: position 1,068,312,722 of record NC_056729.1, on the reverse strand, counting down.
GGCATAGCTCCCATAGATTCATAGCCAGCCGGCATAAAGGGTAGGAGTGTGTGCCTCCCTGCTTGTTTATGTACCACATGACCGTGGTGTTGTCTGTCCTTATTAACAGGTGGCCTTGATGGAGGAAGGGTTTGAAAGCCTCGATTGCATGCATCACTGCCAGCATTTCCTTTTGGTTTATGTGCATGTGTAGCTGCCCTTGAGACCATAAGCCTTGGATACAGTTGCCCTCCATGTGTGCTCCCCATCCTCGGTCTGAAGCGTCCGTGGTGATGGTTTGTTTTAGTTTTGGCTTGTTGAAAGGCAACCCTCTGTTGGACTGGCAGGCCTGAGCCCACCACAGGAATTCCTTTTGAAGGCAAGGAATGATTAGTATCAAGGTTTCCAAACTGTGACTGTGTTGAGACCATACACTCCTTAGGTACCATTGTAATTTTCTCATATGCAGCCTGGCCTGTGGTATCAGAATTATGCAGGATGCCATGTAACCCAGGGCCTGCAGGATTGTCCTTGCAGTAAGCTGAGCTTGTCTTGTCAGATTCATGAAGTAATCCGGAAGTTGTTTTTGTTTTTCTTCTGTGAGAAAGGCCATTTGGGTGGTTGTGTCTAGATCCGCACTCCAGAAAGGTTATCCTTTGGGATGGAACCAGTCTTGATTTTTGGATGTTGACTGTGTATCCCAATGCCTGTAGTAGGTGGATGGCATAGGCCAAGTCTTTTATCAAATTTACCTTGTTGTCCGCTTGTATAAGGCAGTCGTCCAGATAAGGGTAGATTTGAATCCCTAAAGTCTGCAGTGTGCAATTACTGATGCCAGGCATTTCGTGAATACTCTGGGCACAGTAGATAAGCCAAAGGGCAATGCTGAGAATTGATAATGCTCTGATCCTGCAAGAAATCTGAGGTGTCTTCTGCAGTTTGGTCGAATAGGGACGTGCAGGTATGCCTCCTTGAGATCTAGAGTCACCAGCCAAGACTCCTTGCCCAACATGGGAAGAAGTTGCTGTAGGGTCAGCATCTTGAATTTTGACACAATGAGGTAAGTATTCAGTGCGGACAGGTCGAGAATAGGCCTCCAATGATTTTCTTTTCTTGGTACAAGGAATAGTCTGGAGTAAAATCCTTGGCCTTGCTCTGAAAGTGGTACCTTTTCTATAGCTTTCATTTGAAGCAAGTTGTTGATCTGCTTTAAAGCCTCTGCCCTCTGATTTGGTGGAAGGTTTGGCATTCCGTTTCTTTTTGGCAAAGTGTGGAAGTGGAACCTGTATCCTTTGTCTATTATTTGCAGTGTCCATGTGTCCCTTATAATATAATGTCAATTTTCCGAGAATAAAGCAAGCTTTCTGCCCAAGGGTGCTTCCGGTTGAGTCCTGGTGGACGGAATCAGAGTAAAGTCATTGAGCCTGTCCTGGTGTAGTAGTTGTTGTTGCACTACCTCTCTGGTTGGCAGGCTGCCACTGGCGGCCTCTGTAAGAGCCCCTAGATTGGCCTCTGGGGCATCTGTTCCTGCCTCTCTGGGCTCTGTCCGAGTCTGGAAAGGACCAATTCTTAGTAGGCCAGTTTCTGCTGAATCTCGGTGGTTGTACTTGTAGGAAATCCTTAACTTTGCACAGATTTTGCCTTTTCTTCATACTTTTTTAAGACCTCCTGAGCAGAGGAGCCAAATAAATTTTGTTTCTCCATTGGAGCATCCAGGAGTTTAGCTTTAACATGGTCTGGCAAAGATTGTTCCTTCAGCCAGGCATGCCTACGAATAACTGCCCCAGTCATAGCTGACCTAAATGAAGCCTCCAATGCATCATAACCACATTTTAAGAAATGATTACTAACCTGCTGTGAGTTGTGTACCAAATCCTGAAGGGATTTACGGTCAAGAGGCTCAGGAGAAGAAAGCTTCTTGTTCAGTTCATCTAACAAATACTCTTGGTACTGTATCATATGAAATTGACAATTTAGTGCCCTGACAGAAAGAGTTGCAGAAGTATATACCTTCTTTCCCCATCTCTCTAAAGCTCTAGACTCTCTTTCAGAAGGTAGAGGATTTTTGGCAGTGGCAGCCGCAACCTCTTTAGGGCCCAGAGTAATAGTTTCTGGGTCTGCAGAATTGGCTTTATACAGATGAAAATGAGAATCCAGGACCCTGTAGTATCTATCAGGTTTGGCAGGGGCTGGGGAGAGTATCAGGGCTGTACTGACATCATTGTACACATCATCAATTACATTCAAAACAGGAGGTATAGCTAAGGGCCTATGCTGAGGCAAATGTAAAAAGGTCCTTAATCTTTTTCTAGAATCAGAGAAATCCTGACCTTGCCATTGAAAATGCTCTCTCATGGAGTGTAAAGTCTCACCAAAGGAAAACTCTTCAGGAGGGCAGGCGAGGATAGATTCTTCTGCATCAGAATCCTCATAGGGTGAATAAGCCTCCTCCTGGTGGTCTGACAACTCAGAACCATCCGAGGACTCATCTGAAGAGTGTGGGTCAGAAGGCTCAGTCCTGGGCCTTTTGTCTGGTGGAAGGTGAGAGACCCTGTCCGGGTGAGGTTGTGAACCTCTAATTAAAGAAAGAAGGTCCTCTGCAAGGCTGAGGATCTGAGAACTAGAGGTAGGCCTCTGGGATGTAGTCTTGGGAGGCAAAGCTTTAGAAAGTTTAGCAGCTTTAGCCCTAGAAAAGGCCTTAATGGACATGGAAGCAGGGGGCCTATCTGCCCCACGTGCAGGAGTAGATATGTCCAAAGGTATGGTGTCGGACATATCCTGGGCACTGGTTTCGTGGTAGCTCGGTAGCCAACTCAGCCGGGGCCTCCCGGGCCGCGGTGGTCGGTTGAGTGGATTCGATGAAGGAATCTCTGAGGACTCGGTTTCGCCGAAACCGAGACACTCGCTTAGGCCTTACTGAGCTTTCAGCGAAACCGCGGGCCACGAGTGTCGGTCCTTGTCCTTTCGTTTTCACCAAATGTGATTCCCCGCCCGAGCTAAGAACCCCCTCGGCACCGACAGTGATGGCTCGAGGCGATGTCGAGCCGAACTCACCAGCGCCGAGCACCGAGAGGGGGAGAGGGGTCGGACAAGGGTCCGATGCCACTCACCCCTCGGAGTCGATGAGGGAAGTCCGGGCGCCGAGATTCTTCCAAGGAAGAAATCGAGCCGACGACACGGCGAAGACAATTGTATCGGCTCCGGCTATCACAGTCTCGGTTCCGACGCGACCCGGCTCCGAGCTCAAGAGAGTCAAGGAGGAATATATTGATGGACGGGGCAGGCATCGACTGATGAGTCGGGCTCTGAAGCATCTGGGCCAGTGCCTCGGACTTAAGAAGTCGACTCACTACCCTCTGAAGGTCATGATCCGACAGCCTTGATGACCTAGAGGTGAGATCTTTGGCCCGTTCAGACAGCAGGGGAGATCCTGGAGCCGATGAACGGAGCCAAGAGATGGTGACCTGGACCTCTTCCTAGTTGTCGGCTCCGAAGGTCTGGTCGGAGCCGACACGGAACTAATACCTCGGCTCCAGCCGGAGCGAGGAACCACAGAAACTGTGGACTGAGACTCATCGGCTCCAGCCGGAGCCGATGTAGGCAGAGGTTTAGAAACCTTAGGTCTCGGCTCAGTTCGGAGCCAAAGACCTAGATGCCTTAGAGGGCTTCCCAGTAGAAACAGAAAGGGAATCCTCTGGCTTGAGTAAGCCCTTAAGATCAATTTATTTTTCTTTCCTGCAGGACCCTGGGGCTGAAGCCATGGCACACAGCACAGGAGTCCTGCAGGTGCAAGGTCCCAGACAGTAGACACAAGAAGTGTGAGCGTCTGTCAGAGACATTTTCTGACAGCACGCATCACACTTCTTGAATCCGGAGACCTTTGCTTCCTTAGACATTTTAAAAGGTGTAATCAAACACACACACAAACACACTAATTACACCCTGTCAAGTTTAAATTATAATAAAACACTAACTAGGTTTTAAAATAAAAATAACACACACACTCCCTAGGGAAGAAAAGGCCAATAGGCCCAAGGGAAGAACCTAAAAGTTCTTGAGGAAAAACGGAATTTTTAGAAGGGGATAAAAATTTCTCTAAACTAAGGGAAATAAGTAAAAATATTAAAATTAAAGGGTTTAATAGACTAAATTACACAAGAAAAGTCACTTACCAAGAACCGTAGAAAACCAACCTCGATAGCTGTAGCGGCAAAGCGAGATCTGAGGTAACTCACGCCTAGCATTGTGGGATATATGGGAGCCTCGAGCCGGTGGAACCAACTCTCGAGCTTTTAGAGTGGCGAGTGGAGCCGAAGTCGGCTCCGAACCCATCCAGCAAGAATGAAGGCGAGATAGACAACTTAACATGTACAGTTTTGTACCTACCATAACTGTAGATGTCCGATAGGTATGCATCTGCAGTCATAACATATGGGTTGTCCTGCCTCAGGCAGCCCTTCGGCCAGATTCCAAAGTCTGGGTCTGGCCTCGCTGATGTCGCACCTTCCCGGCGTCAGAGCGTCTGGGGTATAAAAGCATCAGCCGACGCCATTTTCCTCAGTTTTTCTTGCCCCAGATGCCAGGTGCCCTCTAGGAAGGCTAAATTTGGATAAATGCAATAGAATTCCAAACATTTGCAAAATTATATATATATATATATATATATATATATATATATATATATACATGTATATACAAACAAATACACCATAATAGATTTCCCCAGCTAGCTAAAGAGGGTAAGCACCCTAGGAATACCACAGAGGGGTAGGAGGGAGGTAAACCTGACAGCAGATGCATACCTATCGGACATCTACATTTATGGTAGGTACAAAACTGTACTATGTCCTTCAAGGATGCATCTGCAGTCATAACATATGGGTAGAATACCATAGCCAATCTGGGGGAGGAGGTACTAAGAAAAAGATGGTGTAGTTAAGATCCCTGCAGGACTGCAGTAGCAAAGCCTGCTCTGGATCTGGAGTATAAAGGTAGATTGTAATGTTTGGTAAATGTATGCACGGAGCTCCAAGTAGCAGCTTCTAAAATGTCCTTGGTAGCCACCCTCGTAGGAAGGCTGTAGTGGTGGCCGTGGCCCTTGTGGAATGAGGCCTGATGTTTGCAGGAACTGACTTTCCATGAAAGGAGTAACAAAATCGAATGCAATTTCCTATCCATTTTGAAATTGTCTGTTTGGAAATTGCTTTTCCTTGCACCCCAGCAGCATGTGCTACAAATAGTTGGTCAGTTTTTCTGCTACTTTTAGTTCTGTCCAAGTAGTAGCGTAGTTGTCTGTGTATATCCAGGGTGTGCAGAAGTTTTTCCCCCCTATTCTGTGGGTTTGGGAAGAACGTAGGCAAGTGAATAGCTTGGTTCAAGGATACCCTAGATACCACCTTTGGCATAAAAGTAGGATTAGTTCTTAGTGTAACTCTGTCCTGATGGAAGATAAGAAATGGCTGTACTGCCGTTAATGCTTGTAACTCAGATACTCTTCTTGCTGAAGTTATTGCCAGAAAGAATGCAGTTTTCCAAGACAGAAACTGAAGATCCGCTGTTGCTGCTGGTTCAAAGGGAGGAAGTGTTAGTTTCTCCAAGACAAAGTTGAGATCCCAAGCAGGTAAAGGGGGTTTTCTTGGAGGTTTGATATTTTTGATCCCTCTCAGAAATTGCTTGAGGAGAGGGTGTGAGAAGATAGGTGGATCCACATTGTATCCTGCTGAAATTGCTGAGGCATGAATCTTAATGGAAGAATAGGAAAGGCCATTGTGGAACAGTTCTGCTAAGTATTCCAGAATATGTGTCATGTTTGCCACTGTCACATCTAAGCCTTTTGATGTGTTCCAAATGAAAAATATTTTCCATTTAGCTGAGTATGTCTTCCTTGTGGAAGGGCGGCGAGCTTCCATGATAATGTCCTTCACTCTCTGTGATAAAACATTTTGTTTTGGATTTAAGGGATTTTCCAGGCAGTTAGCTGCAATGTTTTTAAGTTGGGATGCATGATCTTGAAATTGTTCTGCGTCAGAAGAAGAGGCCATAGGGGGAGAGGCCATGGTTTTGCCTGTGACATGCTCCTCAATAGTGGATACCAGTGTTGCCTTGGCCAGTCTGGAGCTATCAGAATCACTCTTGGCTGTTCCTCCCTGATCTTCAGTAGAACCTTGTACATTAAAGGGAGAGGTGGGAAGGCATATACTTTTAGAGCTTTCCAGCTGAAAGAGAGAGAGTCCACCCTCCATGCTTGTGGGTGGTATGTCCTTGAGCAAAATGTCCTCAGTTGATGGTTGAGGGGGGAGGCGAACAGATCTATCTCCGGCGTTCCCCATGCCTTTGTTATGAGTTGGAAGATGTCTGGGTGTAACATCCATTCGTGTGCATCCATGGTAGTTCTGCTTAAGCTGTCCGCCAGTGCATTCTCTTTTCCTGGCATGAACTGGGACTGCAGTTGGATATTGAGTTTCAGGCATAGCTCCCATAGATTCATAGCCAGCCGGCATAAAGGGTAGGAGTGTGTGCCTCCCTGCTTGTTTATGTACCACATGACCGTGGTGTTGTCTGTCCTTATTAACAGGTGGCCTTGATGGAGGAAGGGTTTGAAAGCCTCGATTGCATGCATCACTGCCAGCATTTCCTTTTGGTTTATGTGCATGTGTAGCTGCCCTTGAGACCATAAGCCTTGGATACAGTTGCCCTCCATGTGTGCTCCCCATCCTCGGTCTGAAGCGTCCGTGGTGATGGTTTGTTTTGTTTTTGGCTTGTTGAAAGGCAACCCTCTGTTGGACTGGCAGGCCTGAGCCCACCACAGGAATTCCTTTTGAAGGCAAGGAATGATTAGTATCAAGGTTTCCAAACTGTGACTGTGTTGAGACCATACACTCCTTAGGTACCATTGTAATTTTCTCATATGCAGCCTGGCCTGTGGTATCAGAATTATGCAGGATGCCATGTAACCCAGGGCCTGCAGGATTGTCCTTGCAGTAAGCTGAGCTTGTCTTGTCAGATTCATGAAGTAATCCGGAAGTTGTTTTTGTTTTTCTTCTGTGAGAAAGGCCATTTGGGTGGTTGTGTCTAGATCCGCACCCAGAAAGGTTATCCTTTGGGATGGAACCAGTCTTGATTTTTGGATGTTGACTGTGTATCCCAATGCCTGTAGTAGGTGGATGGCATAGGCCAAGTCTTTTATCAAATTTACCTTGTTGTCCGCTTGTATAAGGCAGTCGTCCAGATAAGGGTAGATTTGAATCCCCTAAAGTCTGCAGTGTGCAATTACTGATGCCAGGCATTTCGTGAATACTCTGGGCACAGTAGATAAGCCAAAGGGCAATGCTGAGAATTGATAATGCTCTGATCCTGCAAGAAATCTGAGGTGTCTTCTGCAGTTTGGTCGAATAGGGACGTGCAGGTATGCCTCCTTGAGATCTAGAGTCACCAGCCAAGACTCCTTGCCCAACATGGGAAGAAGTTGCTGTAGGGTCAGCATCTTGAATTTTGACACAATGAGGTAAGTATTCAGTGCGGACAGGTCGAGAATAGGCCTCCAATGATTTTCTTTTCTTGGTACAAGGAATAGTCTGGAGTAAAATCCTTGGCCTTGCTCTGAAAGTGGTACCTTTTCTATAGCTTTCATTTGAAGCAAGTTGTTGATCTGCTTTAAAGCCTCTGCCCTCTGATTTGGTGGAAGGTTTGGCATTCCGTTTCTTTTTGGCAAAGTGTGGAAGTGGAACCTGTATCCTTTGTCTATTATTTGCAGTGTCCATGTGCCCCTTATAATATAATGCCAATTTTCCGAGAATAAAGCAAGCTTTCTGCCCAAGGGTGCTTCCGGTTGAGTCCTGGTGGGCGGAATCAGAGTAAAGTCATTGAGCCTGTCCTGGTGTAGTAGTTGTTGCTGCTGTTGCACTACCTCTCTGGTTGGCAGGCTGCCACTGGCAGCCTCTGTAAGAGCCCCTAGATTGGCCTCTGGGGCATCTGTTCCTGCCTCTCTGGGCTCTGTCCGAGTCTGGAAAGGACCAATTCTTAGTAGGCCAGTTTCTGCTGAATCTCGGTGGTTGTACTTGTAGGAAATCCTTAACTTTGCACAGATTTTGCCTTTTCTTCATACTTTTTAAGACCTCCTGAGCAGAGGAGCCAAATAAATTTTGTTTCTCCATTGGAGCATCCAGGAGTTTAGCTTTAACATGGTCTGGCAAAGATTGTTCCTTCAGCCAGGCATGCCTACGAATAACTGCCCCAGTCATAGCTGACCTAAATGAAGCCTCCAATGCATCATAACCACATTTTAAGAAATGATTACTAACCTGCTGTGAGTTGTGTACCAAATCCTGAAGGGATTTACGGTCAAGGGGCTCAGGAGAAGAAAGCTTCTTGTTCAGTTCATCTAACAAATACTCTTGGTACTGTATCATATGAAATTGACAATTTAGTGCCCTGACAGAAAGAGTTGCAGAAGTATATACCTTCTTTCCCCATCTCTCTAAAGCTCTAGACTCTCTTTCAGAAGGTAGAGGATTTTTGGCAGTGGCAGCCGCAACCTCTTTAGGGCCCAGAGTAATAGTTTCTGGGTCTGCAGAATTGGCTTTATACAGATGAAAATGAGAATCCAGGACCCTGTAGTATCTATCAGGTTTGGCAGGGGCTGGGGGGAGAGTATCAGGGGCTGTACTGACATCATTGTACACATCATCAATTACATTCAAAACAGGAGGTATAGCTAAGGGCCTATGCTGAGGCAAATGTAAAAAGGTCCTTAATCTTTTTCTAGAATCAGAGAAATCCTGACCTTGCCATTGAAAATGCTCTCTCATGGAGTGTAAAGTCTCACCAAAGGAAAACTCTTCAGGAGGGCAGGCCGAAGGGATAGATTCTTCTGCATCAGAATCCTCATAGGGTGAATAAGCCTCCTCCTGGTGGTCTGACAACTCAGAACCATCCGAGGACTCATCTGAAGAGTGTGGGTCAGAAGGCTCAGTCCTGGGCCTTTTGTCTGGTGGAAGGTGAGAGACCCTGTCCGGGTGAGGTTGTGAACCTCTAATTAAAGAAAGAAGGTCCTCTGCAAGGCTGAGGATCTGAGAACTAGAGGTAGGCCTCTGGGATGTAGTCTTGGGAGGCAAAGCTTTAGAAAGTTTAGCAGCTTTAGCCCTAGAAAAGGCCTTAATGGACATGGAAGCAGGGGGCCTATCTGCCCCACGTGCAGGAGTAGATATGTCCAAAGGTATGGTGTCGGACATATCCTGGGCACTGGTTTCGGTAGGTAGCTCGGTAGCCAACTCAGCCGGGGCCTCCCGGGCCGCGGTGGTCGGTTGAGTGGATTCGGATGAAGGAATCTCTGAGGACTCGGTTTCGGCCGAAACCGAGACACTCGCGGTAGGCCTTACTGAGCTTTCAGCCGAAACCGCGGGCCACGAGTGTCGGTCCTTGTCCTTTCGTTTTTTCACCAAATGTGATGTCGGAGTCTCCGACGGCATTTTGTATGCAAAACTAGCCCCAAAAAATTCCTCTGCAAACTCCGACCGACGTCTAAGAGTTCGTCGGTTGAAGGAAGCACAGACAGAACAGGACGATACGTCGTGGTCTGGGCCTAAGCAAGGAAGGCAGTAGGAATGGAAATCCTTATGAGGTATTTGTTTCCCACAAGTTAAACAATTATTTACTTTATCTGACATCGGCTGAGGCAAGAAAGAGTCCCCAACGGGGTACTTAGCTTTTTCGAAGTTTTCGGTAGCTGAAATCACTGGATCTGACCGACCGGCACTTGCGAACAGCTTTTGCTTCGGGCACCGCGCGGCAAGAAAGACTGAGGAAAATGGCATCGGCTGATGCTATTATACCCCAGACGCTCTGACGTCGGGGAAGGTGCGACATCAGCTGAGGCCAGACCCAGACTTTGGAATCCGGCCGACCGAAGGGCTGCCTGAGGCAGGACAACCCATATGTTATGACTGCAGATGCATCCTTGAAGGACATCGTCCCATTGCTTACTATTCATCACAGTTGGACCCGGTGGCACAGTCCTTACCCCATTGTGTTCAAGCGGTTGTTGCAGCTGCTATGGCAGTGTAGGCTTCGGCCTCAGTGGTTTTGTTTCATTCACTCGCCCTTAGGGTCCCTCATGCAGTAGCAATTATTTTGTTACAAGAAAAGGTAGCATACCTTTCCCCGGCTAGACATCTCTCCTGCATGACTGTTTTGCTGAGCCAGCCTCACATGACAATCAAATGGTGCACAACCCTGAATCCATCAACTCTACTCCCTACCCCTGTAGATGGTACTCCACATCACTGCCTACAGGAGTTCGAGCAGACGACATTACCTAGAAAAGACCTCACAGACATACCTTTAATAGATGTTGATCTAACATATTATGTAGATGGCTCATGCAAAATGAACCCAGCGGGACAGAACCTAGTGGGCTATGCTGTAGTATCCGACACAGAGGTTATCGAGGCAAAACCCTTACCACGACATTTGTCCGCACAGGCGGCAGAATAGATCGCACTCACTCATGCATGTATTTCAGCTAAAGGTAAGCGTGCAAATGTTTTTACTGACAGTCAATATGCCTTTTCCACGGTGCAAGTGTTTGCACAGCAATGGAAAAACCGAGGTATGATTACATCAACTAGTAAACCCATAAATCATGCACAGCTCATATTAGATCTTTTAAAATCCATTCAATTGCCCCAGTGTTTGGCTATCTGCAAATGTGCAGCTCACACAAAACAGCAGGATGTTATTTCAAAAGGTAATGCAAGAGCTGACACTGCTGCAAAGCAAGCAGCCGCAGAAGCTTGTCTACACCTTGTGGAAGATTTAGAACCCTCTGAAAGTCTAAATTTGGACATGCTACAAACAATGCAATCATTGACTATGCAGGTAGAAAAAAGGCGTTGGTTAAAGAGGGGGGGGGTCGTCTTCAGAGACGGTTTGTACATTTCAAAAGAAGGGAAACCAATATTACCCTCTAATCTTTTTCGTTATGCAGCATTATTGAGCCATGGACAGTGCCATGTCTCAACAGGGGGAATGGTACAGATAGTGAACCAGGTGTTCACTGCATATGGATTTTCAAACTACTCTAAAAAATTTTGTTTAGCATGTTACATTTGCAATCAATATCATGCACAAGGAGCAGTACGGCCCAGTCAAGGGAGTTTCCCCACACCTCCATACCTGTTTCATACCATTTGCATGGATTTTATAGAGTTAAATAAATGTGAAAATAAAAAGTACTGCCTTGTCATTATAGATTTGTTCTCGAGGTGGGTGGAAGCTTTTCCAACCAGGAACCCGGATGCAGCTACAGTAGCAAAGGTTCTTGTGAAAGAAATTATTCCTAGGTTTGGCATTCTGGAGAGAATATATAGTGACAACAGAACACACTTTGTAAACCAAACTATACAACAGCTAAGTAAGTTTTTTGGAATTTCTCTAAAAAATCATTGTGCTTATCATCTTCAGTCTGCAGGGTTGGTCAAAAGACATAATGGTATACTTAAAAGTAAACTGAGGAAACTAATGGCTGAAACTGGGAAAACCTGGCTGTACTGTTTACCCCTGGCACTGTTGAACATGAGAACAGTTCCCTCAGCAAAAGGGCTGACCTCATATGAGAAACTGTATGGGAGGGCGTATTATACACCCCTATGGAAACCTCTCATGCCTTCAGACCAGGAAGCTGATCTTACATTAGCTGAATATATGAAGAAATTGTTAAATTCTAAACATCTGTTGCAGTCTAATTCTGTTTCAGGTTCAGAGCAGACTAAGATGCTGGAAGTGACAGTGACGCCAGGAGACTGGGTGTAGATCAAAATCATAAAGAGGAAGAATTGGGCATCACCAAAGTGGGAAGGCCCCTACCAGGTGCTTCTCTTGACACCCACTGCAGTTAAGATTGCAGAACGAGCTTCATGGGTAGATCTCACAAACTGCAAGTTAGTGAAGAATTCGAATTGGGTAAAGATATTACCTCTCCATCGGGACCCTAAGCACAAAAGTCTGACTACAAAGGGGGGGTCAGATCAATAGGAACTGATCCGTCTCAAACCAAGTGAAGCAATCATCGGTGCTAAAGGTCCTATAGGGAAGAGAATAAGATCAAGAAAACCCCAAACGTAAAAATGATTGCACCAAAGAGGAAAATTGTAGTGGTCATTGTTTGCCTGCTATGGCCATTTCTCTTCTCCGCCACATTTACTGAACCATGCAAGCATGCGGCATGGCATCTGGCCTTCAACACATATCAGGCTATCAAGTACGCATATGCGGATACTTTTAATATTTCAAACTGTTGGATCTGTGCAGCTATACCGACTGCACATGGAGGATTACCTTTAATGGCGTCTCCATTAAATGTTACCGAGACATGGACAAGCTTGTTGAACAACACGGCTAATATCATGTCTGCAAATGTGGTCGCCTTACAGTTGTCCCTCCACCAAGATGGAACTGTGTGTTTTCAAAAACTTGGTAAAACTAGAGTAGGGCGGAGCCATTGTAACAAAACGGTGGTCTATAACTGCACCACAGACAATTCGGGTTGTGTAACAAATTTCTCACCTATAAAAAAACTTGTTAAAAACTCTATAGCTAATTTTACCCAAAAAATAAAAACTGTCTATTGGAAAATATTCCAAGGACTGCAGGACGTCGGGGATCGCTTCGAGTCTATCAACATCACCGTTAAAGTAGAAAATTATTTTGTGTGCGGAAGAAAGGCATATAAATGGCTACCAGGAAACTGGTCTGGTAGTTGTTTTTTGGTTCCAGCTATACGGCACGTATCAGCCCTACCCCAAGGGAAGATCCGAAACGTTCGAGAGGTAAAAAAGCCTACTAATCCAGTAGGCCAGATCGATGCATCATGGATATATCACCATGATCTGGCTCATGTCAGTGAAAAAGGACTGTCGCACATGGATCTCGGTGATGACGTCATATCATGGGCAGGCATAATACCTCAGTATGGAGCAGGAAAATCAATTTGGGAACTGAGAAAGTTGTCTAAGCTGCTTGAAACGCTGAGCAACACAACTTTCTCTGCCCTAGAATTAGTGACTGATGAACTGACAGCTATGAGAGCAGTAGTACTCCAAAATCGTATGGCTCTCTATTTCACCCTGGCGGCAAAAGGAGGTACTTGCGCTTTAATCCAGGAGGAATGCTGTTCATTTATTCCAGGCAACAAACACGAAATAAATAGCCATCTCGAGATGATTCAGCAAGTATCTGCCTTGATCAAGCCAGGTCAAAATCCTTTGACAGACTTTTTCCAGAGATGGTTGGGTGGATGGGGCAGTGTCCTGATGAATCTGTTGATCACCATTTGCGTTGGAGCAGCGTTATTGATGTTTTGTGGATGCTGTTGTGTCCCCTGCATGCGTGGACTGGTAAAAAACACTATAGATGCCTCAGTCACAAAAACCTTGTACCAACAAAGTACTGAATGTGAAGAACTGCTAAAATTGGAAGTTGAAGAATTGTTTTCTCGAGCCTAAGCCGAATGACTCTCTGACTGCAAGGCCCTGGATGGAAATGGTCAAGAGATGAAATAGACTTGTTTTAGACTCATTAAACAATAAGAATAAAGTATTAAAAGGGGAAAATGTTAGAGAAATGTACATATTATTTGGTGTACAATTCTGCACCTAAAGGGCTAAAAGTTAATACATTTATTCTGTGTAAAATGTGTAAATACTGGTGGTCTCTGTAAAAGCTGCTGACGCCTGAAAGTCTGGTTATTCCTGTAATGGAATGCTGAGAAAGGGGCCTCACACTAGCAATAAATAAATGTTGTGTGTCAAGAAGAGACAGTTGCAGGACCATTACTCAGAAACTGGGTTTGACAGGTTAAGCCCTGTGGTCAAACTGAATTTTGATAAATGGTTTTGCAGGTCAGCAACTATATGATAAACATCTGCTGTGTATGTGCAAAGAACTGTATAAAAACAGGAGGCTGAGCTATTGAAAATCAGACAAACCTTGTACCTACATGTTTTGTCTCCTTGCTGCAAGTAATAAAGGATGCCTTGCTTGAACCTTACGTGAATTGATCTTTGTATTTTCCTTTACAGAAAGAAACAGAGACCACCTTCTTTGCTATGGAACAGAAGCATTTTCACTTTGATTTTAAATATTTTGCAGTCCCAGATGAATGAGATGGCTAAACATGGCTAGACGTATACACAGGCAAATTAAGCAGCCACTTATGGTGCTTTTCTGCCATTCATTTATATACATGCTTATTTCTTTTCTTAGAAAAATAAAAAAGGGCAAAAAGGTACCCTTAGCCAAACGATGTCTAATGGGGGAGGTGTACACCTCTCAACTGTCTGACATTTTGCATTGAAAAACAAGTTTGAGAGTTAAACAATGGGCTGCCACAAAATGCCAAGCAGTGCCTTTCAATTATAATTTTGCAAACAAGGAAGGAGTAGCTGTAGCTTTAAGGCATTTTTTTTATTTTTCTGTGCAGACAAGATCAAATGGGTGAGAGCCACTTGACATGTAACACTTCAGTGCACAGAAAGAAACTGTGCATGTCCAGTTTAAATTAAAGACTTGCTGTATGTATCATATGCTCTTTTATATTATTGCATTCTGCTTTGTACACTGCTTGACTTTCATTTTTTTAAATGTTACCTTGGAAAGTAGCTGTCAATAAAGCAACTTCATATCATGCAGTGAAAGATAAGCTAGCTGTGACATGGAAAGTTTCCATTTTACACAAGTGCAGAAGTATAGTAAGAAGGCTCAGAAAATACAGCCCTCGAGTCTCCTTGATTTTTCACAATGTTCCAGACTTTGCATTATCTTTTTGATCTGCTTATCATAAAATTTGTGGTTAGCGCACTGTTTTAGGATTACAGTATTTTACAACACAACTGTGGCAGATAAGCACAACAATTTTAAAATGTCATAATAGTATTGATTTTCAAATCTGTGTTTGTGGTGAATCCTCCTCTTCACAGAAAGCTAACATTTTGTCTGAATGCCATTCTCAGAATTTTTATATACATTCAAAATAACATTCTACCCAACACCCATTCTCATAGAACTGATCAGGATCCCTCAGAATTATAATGATTTGCTTAGCATTGCAGAGCTGAGGCAAATGTCACATGAAAAACTCTATTTGGCATTTTTGTGCTAAGCATGTGTAGGCCAGCCCCTCATTTCCCCTCAGTTAAAGTCAAACAGCACTGACCATATATTTAATTTAATTTTCTGGTGTGTGTGTGTGTGTGTGTGTGTGTGTGTGTGTGTGTGTGTGTGTGTGTGTGTGTGTGTGTGTGTGTGTGCGTGCGTGTGTGTGTGTGCATGCTCACACCTTTCTTATTCCCTAGCTATCGTTAGTGTACTGATGTACTTTCAATCCTAGTTACTTAGGTCTTACTCAGTGTCTCTCCTTTCTTCGTGCCATCAGCCTATTCATTCCTCTGAGCCTGGCACCTTCCAGCCAAGTCAAGATACCTACAGCCAATTTGCTTCCTGGCTAGAGCAGGTGGTAGGGAGCAAATCAGTTCTGCAGATCCAGAAGACTTTCCTAAGTCTCCTAATCCCAAATGCAGCTCTGTTAAGCTCTGTTATGCACTGCCTTCCAAGGGAAGCATACATGCATCTACATATGCCTTCCACGGCTGGTGCAGAACACTTCTGGATAGCTTATGCTCAGAAGACTCAATCTCTGTGGGGGGAACACCCCGTGCTCTCTAGCTAGATATCACCCAAAAGGTGAGGCAGAGCAGCCTTCTTCCCCCAGGATGGCTAAGAACGCAATGCAAAGCTGCTAATTCTATCATCTCTCCAGGTATGAAAGAACAATATTTACAATCTGCCTCATATTTTCAGCCTTTGTTTCACAATATTTTTGGCATTGCCCCTGATTTCTTTCACCGAGACTTTTGTTTTGTTTTTGTAAATAACATTTGAATATCAGACAGATTAGTTATAATTACTGGGGCAGTATGGAGGAAAACTAGTGCTATTTGCTTGTTGTTCAACAAAGGAGAAAATAAAAAAAATTAAAAATAAAAAAATATTCTGGATTTGTAGGATTGTGATGTATGTGTCTCAGCTTGGAATACTTCAATGTGAATGAAATAAAGAAGTTATGTACCTACCATAACGTTCCATGTTAGTTGTCTTCATCTTGCCTTCTTCTTGATGGTTGGGATCGGAGCCGATCCTCAGCTCCAACTCGGCCATCTTCTATAGCTTGAAAGCTGTTTACTGGCTCGAGGCTACCCCTTATCCCATGATGCCTAGCGCTAGCTACCCAGATCTCATTTGTAATAGCTAACCCCAGACTCAACCAGGGAAACAACCTGCCCAAGAACAGGTAGAGCATACCTATCATACTCTCAGGGACTCCTTTATGTCTTTCCTCCGTTTCCCAGAGAATACTCAGCCAGTGAAAACAAAACTCCTCTCGATCCAATAGGACAGGGGGACGGAGGGTGGGACGCAAGAAGAAGGCGAGATGAAGACAACTAACATGGAACGTTATGGTAGGTACATAACTTCTTTATGTTAATTTGTCTAGCTCACCTTATTCTTGCTGGTTGGGATACTGTCCCTAGCACCTACAATCCCAGGCGGCTCATTGGAACAGACTCTTCAGAACAGTGGAACCAAAGTCAGCTCTGCTCCAGGAGACAATATCTAGTTTGTAATGAGAAATAAAAGTATGAGGATTTGCCCATGTGGCAGCTGCATAAATAGAATCCATGGGCAACCTAAATTGGAAGGCTACAGAGGTGGCCAAGGCCCTAGTAGAATGACCTTTTGGTTTGATAGGCAAGTCTTTGTTTCTCAATTGATAAATGAAGGTAATAATACGAGACAACCACCTGGATAAGGTCACTTTGGAAACTGGGAGACTTTGTTTGCCTAGAGCATAGGAAAGGGATAGTTGGTTTGACTTCCTTGTATCCTTGGTCCTATGCAAGTAAAAACGCAGTTGTCTATGAACATCCAATTGGTGTAATTTGCATTCTGCCTTGTTGGTGTGGTTAGGGAAAAACACAGGAAGATCTATAGATTGGTTTAAATTATTTTCTGAGCAGACTTTCGGAAGGAAAGATGGATTAGTCCTCAGAGCAACCCTATCCTTATGAAAAACCAAGTATGGAGGACGAACACATAGTGCCTGAAGTTCAGAGACGTGTCTGGTTGATGTAATAGCCACCAGAAGAGTGTTTTCCAAGATAGGAATTTAATTGAGCAGGATGCTGCAGGTTCAAAGTGGGGCATAATTAAAGAGGTTAGTACCAAATTAAGGTCCCAAGGAGGAGGGGGATCTCTCACTGGAGGTCTAAGGAGAGAAGTCCCTCTTAGAAAGACTTTACAGAGCTTATGAGACATAATGTTTGAATTAGACAAACCAACATGAAAGTTAGAAATGGCCGCCAATTGAACCCTGATTGTAGCAGAAGCGGACCCAGAATGAAAGAGTTTTGCTAGGAACTCCAGAATTTCATGGACTGGGGCTGAAAAGGGATCTATGTTCCTAGCCTCTGCCCAACAAGAAAAATGTTTCCATTTACTAGCATAAGTTTTTCTAGTAGTGGACTTGTGAGAGGACACAATAATCTCACGCACGGCCGGGGAAATGCTCGGAAGCCTGGCTAGGGTTGGAATTGGAGCAACCAAGCTGTGAGCTGGAGTGTTTGAAGGGATTGATGCAACCCACCTGATTGATGAATCAGCAGGTCTGGAATGGGATCCAGAGTCCAGGGCTGCTTGAGAAGGTAATGATGCAGGAACGTAAACCATATCTGTCGAGGCCAGTAGGGGGCAATGAGGATCATTTTGCAACCCAACGATATAGCTTTCTGTATGAGCTTCGGTATCAGGAAAAATGGAGGGAAGGCATAAAGGAGTTCCTGAGGCCAATCATGGACTACAGCGTCTCTGGGAGAGTGACCTGGAAGCAGAAGAATGGAGAAGTAGTTGCTGCATTTGCTGTTGAAGGGGGTGGCAAAAATATTGCAGCAAGGCTGTCCCCATTTGCGGAAGATCAGATCCGCAACTACCTGATTCAGAGACCACTTGTGAGGCATGAAAATAGCTCTGCTGAGCCTGTCCGCTATGACATTGGACCTTCCAGGGATGTGCGTTGCAATCAGAAATCGTTGGGAGGAAATCGGCCACTGCCAGAGTCTGAGTGCTTCTCGACATAGGGGATAGGACCTGGTTCCACCTTGCTTGTTGATGTACCACACAACTGACATGTTGTCCATTTGAATTGCAATGGTCACAGAAGGGAGAGAGTCCTGAAGAGCTTGCAATGCTAGGAGCATGGCTCTCATTTCTAGGACGTTTATATGCAGATGGTACTCGTGAGACTGCAAAGTGCCTTGGACTATCCTGCCCTGATAATGCCCTCCCCCACCCTATCAGGGAGGCGTCTGTGGTCAGTGTGGCCACCGGAGGGGGCTGAATGAAGGGTCTGCCCTGAGACACTAGTGGGGAGACCATCCACCAGGAAAGGTGCCTTTTGCATGCTTCTGTAATCATGATCATGTGAGACATGGGCAGCTGTTGGAAAGACCATTGTGTGAACAGAAGCCACTGAAGGATTCTCATGTGAAAGTGGGCCAGAGGGATTAGAAGAACTGACGCTGCCATGGAACCCAGAGTTTGAAGGACGAACCTGACTTGGATCCTTTTGCTCTGCATTAGAATTTGAACTTGCTGGCGAATTGTAGACACCCTGTCTGGTGGCAGCCTTGCAGACATGTTCCTTGTGTCTAAGTCTGCTCCTATATAGGTAATAGATTGACAGGGCAACAAGGCAGATTTTTCGAAGTTTATTGTGATGCCTAGCTGGGAGCAGATTGTGACTGTGTAGTCCCTGGCTTGGAGAAGTTGATGCCTGGTAGTAGCAGTGAGGAGCCAGTCGTCTAGATATGGAAACACCTGGAATCCTCGACATCTCAGGTGAGCCATGACCACTGCCATACACTTGGTGAACACCCTGGGGGCTGTGGTGAGACCAAAGGGCAGAGCTCTGAACTGGTAATGACTGGCCCCCAGCCAGAAGCGAAGGAATCTCCTAGAATGCCTGTCCATTTTGATGTGATAGTACGCATCCGGAAGATCTATGGAGCACATCCAATTGTCCTGACCCAAAAATGGTAAAATGGACTGTAGCGTGACCAACCGAAACTTTGTTCTTTGAACAGACTTGTTCAGTCTGCTGAGATCCAGAATCGGTCTCCAGTCTCCTGTCTTTTTTGGTACCAAAAAGAACCTTGAGTAAGTTCTGGATCCATGTTGGTCTGCCGGGACTTCCTGGATGACTCTTTTTTTTTTAGCAGTTTTGAAACTTCTATGACTGCTTGGTCCCTTAGATTGGGTGGAACATCTGGAAGGGATTTGCTTGAAGTTACACGGGGCTGAGAGAAGGGAATCTTTTAACCTCCAGATATAATTGACTGCACCCATTTGTCTTGCGTTAAATTTTGCCAGGCTTTTGGGTACAGAGAAAGTCTTCCCCCGACTGCCTCCAGAGGCAGACAGTCGGGCAACCCTTCAGGGATGTTGAAAGGGCTTCTCAGAGAAAGATTCTCTGTTGCCCTCGTTCTGCGGACCCCCTCTGCCACGAGGGCAGTGTCTGTTGTTGTTGTTATCCCCTCTGCCCCTAGAGGAAAAATCGCTACGTGTGTCAGGCGAGGCTCCCTGGGATTTTTGGAATCACATTTTACCTCTCTTCTGACCGTTGGGGTATGGTCTGAAAGGAGTAGAAAAATGGACTCCCACAGCAGAGAGAGTCTTGCCTTCTTGCTCACACCTAGTCAAAGTGTCTTTCACCTGTGGTCCAAAAAGAAAGGAACCATCAAAGGTTGGTGAATGACGCTCTAAAGGATTCCGCAAAATTACACAGCCGCATCCAGGCGTGTCTCCTCAGGGCCACACCCGTACCTGCAGCTCTACTCACACCATTGGCTGCATAGGAAATGAGCCTCATGGAGGAGTTGACTACAGAATTAAGGGTCGCCAGCTGGGAAGCCACTTTAGCTTGAGCCCCCTCAGCTGATGGATCTTGAAGGGTATCTCCGAGCTCTTTAAGGAGAGCCCTCTGAAGCTGGGTAAAATGGCATAAATAGTTGAGTGACCTCATAGAAAAGGTCGCTGAAGCAAACATTCGCATCCCATATCTGTCCATGGTCCTAGACTCCTTGTTAGGAGGATGGACAGATGAAGAAGTTTCTGCTAACTCCCTTTTCGTGGCTGCTGCTACCACCATGGCATCAACAGGAACACCTTTTGAAAGGAATAGCTTGTCCTGGAGTGCTGTAATAAATTTACTAGGTCTCCTCGGAGTTGGATGCACTGTATCCAGAGCTGACCAAGCCTTTCGAGCAACCACTGACATAAGTGGATCGAAAGGCGGAGAAACCCAGGAGGTGGAAGGTCGGGAACCGAGTGCATCCAGGAATACAGACTCATCCTTGGTAGGGGCTAGGGGATTCCAATTCCCCCTCTGCTTAAGCATTTTGAGGATATCCAAAAAGGAAACATCTTCAGAGGAGGATCCCGGAGACCCTTCCGAGTCATCTAAGCCTGTATCAGAAGTGACAGACTCAGGGGAGTCAATATGCTTCCTCTTGCACTTCTTCTTACAAGGGGTCTCCTGAATGGTCAGGGGAGGCCTCGGAAGAAGAGGAAACACCCAATGGGGTGCCCTGGAGTGCCGGTTCCCCACGCTTAGGGTCTGGAGGAGGAGCAGAGGTTGGCACAGGCACTACAGAGGACAGAGCCGATGGGACCGAGAGTGGAGCTGACTCAGTGGCCAGCACACTCCTCATGACATTGAAAGCATCCCTGCCACGATGCAGAGAAGGCTCCGGTTCCGAGGAAATTGGAATCCTTCTCCGCACTGAGGGAGACAGCTCCGAGGCCGATGTAGGAGCCAAGCTCACCTGCACCGAAGCTCCAAGAGGGAGAACGGGGTCGGACAAGGGTCCGATGCCACTCGCCCCCTCGGACCCGATGAGGGAGCCCCGGCACCCAGATCCCTCAACAGACGGCACCATCGAGGGAATCGGAGCAGACCACAGAACCGAAGGAGAAAGAGTTATTGGAGCCAATGGTTCCACTACTCGAACCCCAACGAACTCCGGCTCCGAGCTCAATGGAGTCGGAGGTGGAACATCGATAGACGTGGACGGAGCCAACACCTGTTGAGGAGGGCTGGACAACATCTTGGCAAGTGCTTGCGACTTTAGCAACCTACTGACCACTCTCTCTACATCGTGATCCAAGAGCCTAGAGGATCGAGAGGAGTGAGATGATCTGTGACTGCGCTCGCTCTGAAGCAGGGGAGACTGAGGAGCCGAATGAATCGATTCCAGATAGGGTGACCTCAGCCTCTTGTGGCTCCGCAATGGCTCTGAAGTTTCTGATGGAGCCGACGGGGAGGCAGTCTAATCTATTCCAGCCGGAACAGAAGTAGCAGGTATAGTCTGAACCAAAGACGGCACC
Organism: Protopterus annectens; assembly: GCF_019279795.1. Classification (NCBI taxonomy): domain Eukaryota; kingdom Metazoa; phylum Chordata; order Ceratodontiformes; family Protopteridae; genus Protopterus; species Protopterus annectens. Next base: position 1,068,291,251 of record NC_056729.1, on the reverse strand, counting down.
ACACTTGGAGCCGACGATTTGGACGATTTTGGGGATTTCATAGGCTGAGTCTTGGCCGGTCAATCCTGGGGCTTTAAAAGGCCCATAAGAATAAGCTTATTCTTACGCTCCTGCAGAACTCTTGGACTAAATGCATGGCAGATAGAACAGGAGCCCTGCAGGTGCACAGCGCCTAAGCAATAGATGCAAGAAGTGTGCCCATCTGTCAGAGACATTTTATGACAGCATGAGTCACACTTCTTGAACCCAGACACCTTGGATTCTTTAGACATCCTGAAACCAAAAATGCAACAATAGCTAATAACCAATATACAGTCTACAGAAAAAAAACACAGACAGTACAGTATAATACAGACTAAAGTTTTTTTTTTTTTTTTTTTTTTTAGGAAGCCTCTAACTCAAACGGCTGGCCTAACAGAAAGCCTCTAACCTAAATGGCTAACCTGACAAGAAAAGGATAAGGAGAGGGAGGGGTAGAACTCTAAATAAAACAAGTTCTAAGAGGGGAGGACTACAAAAAACTCAGTCAACTACCACGACGAGTATAAAAACTAAAAATTAGAATACCTTACTAAGAAAAAGGGTTATTTCACAGAAATATATATATAATAAAGTGAATACAAGCCTGAGCCAGAAAAAACGACACCTCACAGCTGAAGCAGCAAATGAGATCTGGGTAGCTAGTGCTAGGCATCATGGGATAAGGGGTAGCCTCGAGCCAGTAAACAGCTCTTGAGCTATAGAAGATGGCTCCGATCCCAACCAGCAAGAACAAAAGCGAGATAGACAACTTAACATCAAACATTTCAGCTGCAACTGCTGGATAGGGGTGGGACTTGTCTATGAATGAAGGTAACTGACCCTCTTGCTGCTTGCTCAGTTTAAACAGTCACTAATCTGGATTTGCAAGAGTAATGTGTGTTTGTGTGAAGTAAGATGTAATAATTTGCTATGGTGACATATTTATTTATTTGCTTATTTACCACAATCAGATGTCTGAGGTAAACAAATCAAAGTGCATGTAACTGATGGTACAAAGACTGTCTTGTGGATACAATCAACTTATCCTTGCTGTTCTATGATCACTGTTAAAAAGTAGTCACTGATCTGGTGTGAAAACAATAGTGTCAAACAACATACATGCCAAGATCAGTGTAAAAACTAGTATTTGTATGGCCAATGCTTGTGTGTGTGTGTGTGTGTGTGTGTGTGTGTGTGTGTTTGTGTGTGTTTATTTTCAGTGCATTTATGAGTATCAAGTTAACCATTTCTTTTTCTTTAACAGCCTATGTGGTGTCCCACAAAGTCTTACAAATCCAGTATGTCAATGTACTGGGTCCTCTAGCCTACCTTACTCATATTCTCAAACTTTCATTGTTTGTTTTTCTTATCCGTTGTACCCATAATATTGTTTTCCTCTGTAATATTGTTAATTTGTCTCTATTCGTATGTATTTGTATGTCTGTTTGGGGCTTTTCCCCTCGGGTCTCCAATGAAAAAGGGTAATTCTTACCCAGCTGGACCAACCAGGTTAACAAATGCAAATAAATAAAAAAATAAAATAATGAGGAAACTTTCTGTGTGGAAGATCTAATATTCCCTAGAGTTTCTTAGAGTTCAGGCACCTAATAAAAACCATACTGTGAATATCCCACCTAATAACAGGTAGTAGAAATACTTTCTTTAAAAACATTCCAAAGTAGAAATCCACTATTGAAAGTAGGGAAGCACAAGCTAGTTCAAGTCAAGTCTTCTTTATTAGAAACACACAAACATTCGATCCAAAAAAAGAAGTTATGTCTTACCATAACATTCTATCTGTGTTGTTCATCTTCCTCCATTCACCACTGATGGGTTCGGTTCTGAGCCCTCAGAACAGAGTTGACCTAATACCAAGCTTGCGTACACCAAAACCTCTTGAGCTAACCTGCTACCCACAATGCCCTTCTCCCAGTTGCCTCAGATTGAGTTTGCATGAAACATATAGAAGTAAAAGCAGAGGCCATTTATGCGCAAAATACCCTGAAAACTCCACAAGGACCTATAAGATCCACCAGGAGCCTTTGGTGGGGAACGGAGGGTGGGATGTGATGAATGGAAGAAGATCAACAACACAGATGGAACGTTATGGTAAGACATAACTTCTTCATCTGATGTTGTTAATCTTTTTCCCATTCGTCACTGATGGGACAGAATCCCAAGCTACTTGAAAACCTGGGTGGCCCTTATGGAAGAACATTCCTGAGTACCATTGAGCCAAAGGCCGTTCCTCCCCTGGAGACCATGTCCAGTTTGTAATGTTTGGTGAAAGTATGAGGTTTAGTCCAAATGGCTGCTGTGCAAATGTTGTCCATAGAAGCTCTAGAGTGAAAAGCAACAGAAGTTGCTATGGCTCTCGTTGAATGTGCTTTGATAGTGACAGGTTTAGGTTCATTTGCTTGTGAGTATGAAAAAGTAATACAATCTCTGAGCCATTTTAATAAAGTGACTTTTGATACGGCACATCCCATTTTTGGTCCAGCGAAGGAAATGAAAAGTTGTTCCGGCTTGCTGATAGATTTAGTCCTATCCAGGTAAAAATGTAATTGTCTATGTACATCCAGTGAGCGTAGACAGTATTCTCCTTTAGTGGAATAATTTGGAAAAAACACTGGGAGCTCAATGGACTGGTTGACAGAAATCAGAAATCACTTTGGGAAGAAAAGATGGATTAGTACAGAGAGATACTCTGTCTTTGCAAAAGATTAAATACTTACTCTTGATGCATAAGGCTTTTAATTCTGATATCCATATAGCTGATGTGACAGCCACCAAAAATAGAGATTTCCATGACAGAAATTTAAAGTCACATTTTGCAGCAGGCTCAAAAGGGGGTAAAGAGAGAAACTGTAATACCAGAGAGAGATTCCATGTCTCCAAGGGCCACCTGATTGGGGGTCCGCTACGGAAAACTCCTTTGAGAAAGGTCCTGCATATGCAGGTGGAGATAAGTGGAACGCCTTCTACACTATTATGAAAATTGGAGATAGCTGCCAAGTTGACTCAAGTAGTAGAAGCTGAAGTTCCATTCCCAAAAACTCAGAAAGGTATTGAAGTATAACAGATACAGGAGCTGAGAAGGGGTCTAACATCTGTTCTTTAGACCAGAGAGCGACCCTTTTCCACTTATCTCTGTAGAGTTTTCTGGTGGATGGCTTATGGTAGGCCAGAATAATATCACAAACAGGTGAAGAGAGGGTTTCCTGCCTGGCGACTAACGGAAGTGGAGAAACCAAGCTGTCAGCTTGAGAGTGGACAGATTTGGGAGAGTCAACCATTGGGGTGAGAGATTAGGTCCTGATGAGTGCCCAGGATCCATGGAGGTTGTAATAGACGAGGCCGGAGGAAGGGGAACCACACTTGTCGAGGCCAGAATGGGGCAATGAGGATCACCTTGCATCTCAACCGAATTGCTTTCTTCAAAAATAGGGGTATCAAGGGAATTGGAGGATAAGCATAGAGGAGACCCGTAGGCCAACCGTGAGTCAAAGCATCTCTCAGTGACTCCCCTTCTGGGGGAAAAAGGGCAAAGAAGCTGCTCATTTGTTGATTGACGGGGAAGCGAATATATCTCAGCAAGGCTGACCCCAACGCCTAAAAATTTCTGCTGTCATGTTCGGATTGAGAGACCACTCGTGTGGAAGGAGAATGCATCTGCTCAGCCTGTCTGCAATCATGTTGGAGCTCCCCGGGATATGCGTTGCTATAAGAAAGCGGTTGGAAGCTATTGCCCACTGCCAAATTCTCATGGCCTCTCGACACAGGGGGTTGGATTTGGTCCCTCCTTGTTTGTTTATGTACCAGACTACTGACATATTGTCCGACTGAATCACAATCGCTCCCGATGGAAGGAGCGGATGTAGTGCCTGCAACACCAACAGCACAGCTCTCAACTCCAGAACATTGATATGCAAGTTGGCCTCTAAGCTGGTCCACGTGCCTTACTGTCTTTCTCTGAAAGCGCTCCCCCACCCTATCAGGGAAGTGTCCATGGTCACCGTGGCATTGAGTTGAGGAATATGGAAGGGGCGACACCAAAGTTTTTCATCTGGCCTCATCCACCAAAGAAGTTCTTGCTTGCAGGAGTTGGTAATGAGGATCTGTGAGTTTAGGGGTGAAGATTTGCCAACCATTGGGACACAAGGAACCATTGTAACAGTCTCATATGAATTTTGCCAGAAGAACAATCAGAATGGAAGCAGCCATAGACCCCAGAGGCTGGAGAACTTCTCTTGCTGACACCTTTCTTTGACAGAGTATCACTTGTACTTGCAATCTTAATCTCTGAAGCCTGTGAGCTGGTAGAGATACCAGGCTTGTTCGAGTACTGCAAACTGCCCCTATAAATTCCAATTGTTGGGTAGGTTGTAGATTGGATTTCTCCCAATGGACTGTGATGCCTAGAGACTCCATCAGTGAGAGTGTGTAGCGGAGAGCTATGGTCAGGAGACACTAGGAGGGGGCGGAGAGGAGCCAATCGTCTAAATATGGAAACACATGGCATCCCTGAATTCTCAGATGAGTTGTCACCACTGCTAGACATTTCATGAACACTCTGGGGGCCGTCAAGAGACCGAATGGCAGGGCTCTGAACTGATAATGATTGGCACCTAGCCAGAAGCGAAGGAGACTCTTGAATGTTTGTCCATTTTGATGTGGTAATATGCATCCCAGAGGTCTATATGACCAGTGGAATTTGATTTGAACCACTGACTTGCTTAAATGGCTGAGATCCAAACTGGGACTCCAGTCCCCAGTCTTTTTGGCACCAAAAGGAATCTTGAGTAAAAACCAGATCCGCATTGGTCTGGGGGGACTGGTTGGATGACTCTTTTTTGACACAGCTTTCTCATCTCTGAAGCCGCTTCTTCCCTTTGACTGGGTGGAACATCGGGAAGGCTCTTTGTAGGTTTTGGACGTGATATTAAAGGGATGTAATACCCTCTGGAGATTATTCTCTGCACCCACTGATCTTTTGTAATAGAGTGCCAGGCAGTTTGGTGCAGAGAAAAATGAGCCCTGACTGCTTCCAGAGGAAAGCAATCGGGCAACGCTTCAGGAGCGTTGATAAGACCGCCCGGAGAAAGAATCCCTGGAGTCTTGATTTTGGGGACCCCCTCTGCCCCAAAGGGGCTTCTTCCACCACTGGAACCCCCTCTGCCTCTAGGGGAATCCTCACCACATGTGTTGTGGAAAGGAGCTTGAGATTTTTTGTGCTATATTTTCCCATTCCTCTGGTTCCTGGAAAAAGAACGTTGAGGCTTGGAAAAATGTAGGCCAATGGCAGACAAGGTCTTTCCATTCTGCTTGCACCTGGCCAGTGTGCCCTTTACTTTAGAACCAAACAAGGAAGATGGTTCAATAGGGGCATTCAAAAAGGAGGACTTGAAGGAGTCTGTGAGGTCACAGATGTGTATCCAGGCATGACGCCTCATGACTATGCCTGCACCTGCAGCTCTAGCCGCCCCTTCGGTTGCATGGGAGAGCAACCTCATGGACAAGTTAGAGATAGACTCAAAAGTGGCAAGTTGAGAGGCAACCTTATCTCGTGCCCTGTCAGAAACTTGACCCGCTAGGGCTCCAGAAAGTTTGGAGATCACATCCCTTTGGAGCCTCATGAAATGTGCCAAGTAGTTCAGAGACCTGACTGCAAGGGTCGCTGACACAAAAACTCACTTCCCTAATCTGTCTACAGCCCAGGACTCTCTGTTGGACCTCAGCAAGATCCTTTTTAGTGGCTGCCACCACCATCATAGCGTCTACTGGCAAGCCTCTAGGCCATTGGGGATGCTCCTCTGGTGGGGAAAGAATATTGGCTGGTCTCTGGGGAATGGCCTCAATAGAATCAGGGTTCTTCCATGCATGCTGCACGATAAGCTGGACTAACTCGTCGGCAGGTGGGGTCACCCAAAAAGTAGAAGTTTGAGAGTGGAAAGCCTGCAGGAAGATGGCCTCTCTGAGGAAGGGTTAGAGGGCTTCCAGCCACCACTCTGTTTCAATATTTCCAGGATGTTTCCAAAGGAGACATCATCAGGGGGTAACAGTGGGGACCCTTCCCCATCATCATAGTCCGTATCCTCTATGAGAGACTCCTCAAGAGAGTCAAGGTGTTTCCTCTGCCACACCTTCTTCCAATGTGGTTCTTCAGTGGGAATGTCTGAAGAAGACTCAGAAAGAAGAATACCCTGAACTGGGGTTTCCTGAGGCTTGTACTCTTGGTGTCATGGGGAGTGGCACATGGTAGCTGTAGCTCACAGGAAGCAGAGGGAAGATCTGATGTAGGAGGAGCGCTTCCAGAAGCAAGCACCCTCTCCATCACCCGGAAAGCAGGCTTGCCCAAAGAGAAATAGGAGCCCAGAACCAAGTAGGGCAATCATGGATCCGGGGTCACACCCCGCTCCGTCAGACCTGCTCCCGGGGAATGGAACCTCAAGCAAGATTGGGGCAGGCGTTACCCCCGGATCTGAGGATGGAACTGATAAAAAACTTGGAACCATGCTCAGACGTGAGACTGAGGAAGGAACGATTCTGATGGAACCAAAACCCAAAGGGGAGGTCTCGAAGCCTTAGTGAGGGTCACTGTTGATGCCAAGGAATGGGTTCCCACCACGGACGTCGGAGCTATGGGCCTCAAAACTGATGGATCCGAGGGAGGAGTATAAGTGGGAGTCCTGGGAGCAGCAGACCCAAACCCCGAAGTGGGATGAGTCTTATGAATGTTTGTTATCCCTCTGGCTGTCAACAGCTGGTCTAGCAGGCGCACCACAACAAATTCAGACAGACTCCTGGAGGACCTTACAGATACTCCAGAAGGCGAGTCAGGCCAGTCCAGAAAAGGGCTATAAGTCTGGCCTAATAACGGGTCCAATGAGGGGGAGTACTGGGTCCGTGTTGTTTGAGTTGGCACAGAAGACTCTAACCTGGAAACAGGCAATAGAGGAATTAACGGCATCGAGAATGGACTCGGTGCAGAGAAGGCACTTGGAGTCGAGGTTATAATCAGTTCCAAAGGGATTGTCGAAACCGCCTTCGGTGTGGTAAAAGGTGAAGTCAGTGCCGAGACTATCAAAGACAGCAAGGTTGGAGCTGTAGTCATTACTGTAATTATGACTGGTGCCGTAGAGGTTGGTGTCGAAGGTGGCACCAGTGTTGAAGTTATCGTAATGTCTACAGAAGCAAATGGAGCTGAGCTCAGAACAGAAGCAACAGTTGTAGTCGGAGCTGCATTAGCAATCTTGTGTTCAGTAGAAGACTTGTGGGACTTGCCCTTATCATCAACCGGTGAAGAGGGATTGTAATGTGGATGTTTTTTTGTCCTTCACTGAAAGGTTTGAGACCTCCTACACAGAAAGAGCCTCTAAGAAAGGTGAGGTTAACAGGCCTTTCAAGATTAGTTAATTTTTTCTCTCATTCAGCATCTGCTGACTAAAACTCAGGCAAATCTGGCAAGGAGGTTTCACAGAGAGTTAAGAAACCCCCAGACAATAGACACAATCATCGTGTAAGCCACTGTTGGGGAGTTTGCCATTGCAGGAAGTGCAATGTTTGAACTCTGAAGTCCCTTTTTTCTCAGACATATCCAAACATACAAAAGTAAAGAAACAAATTACTGCTAGGAAGTGTAAGAAAGGAAATGGAAAGGGAAGATACCAACGATGGTATCAAATGATTCCACAAGGGTAGAAGAGGGCGTTACCAATGATAGTATAAGAAATACCCAATGGGTAGAGCTAGAGAGAGAAACAGGGGAGAAAAGTGAGTTAGATTGGAAAAAGATTCAAAATACACAAAATTTGTAAAAATATGACACTTAGCTGGAGAGCTCGGTGAAACGCTGCTATATGGCTGTGCAGCAAATGAGATCTGGGGTAACTGGGAGAAGGGCATTGTGGGTAGCAGCTTAGCTCGAGAGTTTTTGGTGTACGCGAACTTGGTATTAGGCCGACTCGGTTCCGAGGGCTTGGAACTGAACCCATCAGTGATGAATGGGAAGAAGATTAACAACATCAGATTAGTAGTTGAAAAAACAGGGTAAAGTACAGAAATTCACCATTCGATTTATAAACCTGTTTAAAACCTGTTTATAAGCATGGGAGTGGTTTACTAGGGTAGCTCTGTTGTAAAAGACAATTAGCATGTTTACATTAGCAGACCGGAGTTCCGCTGTAGCGACCCCTTTCCGGGAAAAGCCGAAAGACAAACAACAACTAGCTAAATACCCCTTCCCCCATACACCAGTGTGATATTCGACACAGTGCTGTCCTACTTCAAACTGTGTGATTCCAGGATATGTTAAACTAAACTAAATGTTAAACTAAAAATTATACATTAATAATTGCTAAAACTTCCTGAAAGCATTTCATTGTAGTATCACAAAAGAAAAAGTTAGCGTGTTTAGAAAATTCCTTAGAAATCTTTTCTACCAACATTCAAAAACATTTTTAACATAGATCACTTTTCTCTATTAGAACTTCTTCAGGTTTGTGTGTCCAGTGGGAAAAGCAACTAAAAATTAAAAGTTAAATAATATGCAACACTAAATTTTGTTAGGCTGAAACCAATAAATACTTAAGAAAATGTAGTACAAAAAAATCCTAAATAAAAACCCACCAAACACTTAAATGTGCATACATCTATTCATTTCAAATGATAAATCTATTAACAAATTTTAAAGTAAAATACACGCAGAAATCTATAAAAAATATATATGAAAAATCTAGTAGAAAAAAAGTCACTCATGCTCACAGCAGTGATATTCGCTCAGGTCTGCAAACCTTAGAAAACGTTCCATCACAAGCATCATTACTGCACACAATTACTAACTATCTTTGATGAAAAGGAAGAAGCAGGATGTGTGTGACAGTAACTGATCATTAGTACAGTGATCAGTATTGATGAATTAGAAAAGCACGAACATGCAGTAATCTTTAAAACCACACGGCTGTTTAATTCATGTAAAAACTTCATTAAAAACCAAACCATATGCATAAAAATCATAAGCACGTTCATCTTAACATATAGTAAGATTTCATCAGATAAAGGCAAATAATTAATTCAAAGCTTTTATGCAAATGATAGTCATATGATTACTTGGCACCTAAAATCTTAAAGTAGCCTTATTGTTAAAACAGAATAAATACATAATAAATACATTTACTTTATAATGAGGCTCTCAAAATAAATAAACTAGTGATTTTATATCTTAATACAATAAACTGTAATTCAACTAGGTTCCATTTAATGTTTGTATGCTTTTAACTTCAAAATACTATTTATTGCTGTAACACCATTTAAACTTGAGTGATTAAGTCCATTTAGACATAATTGCCATAATAATTCTTTCCCTTTCTAAAAGTAAACCCCAGAGACCCCCTCTGTGGTTTAAACTCAATTCTTCCAATATAATACATTTAAAAGTATACTTTGGATATGTATGATTATGTTTAAACAAGGCATTCATATTATTCCCTGTTCTGATTGCATAAGAGTATTTGTAAATTATTTCCTTTAATGTTCATTCTGTTTTGCCTATGTAAAATGCTGTGCAGTTCTGGCATAATGCAAAATATACTACTCCTTTTGTTAAACAATTAAATTTAACACTGATCTCGCAGGTTTGGCCATTAATAACACAGGTATTGGTACATAATATATCCTTACAAAAAATGGCATGTGCCACATGTAAACATTCCATTATTTTCTGCACTATTTGTGTTTTTATAAGCAGTTTAAAAAACTGTTTCAAATTGATCCTGTTTCTATAAATAACAGTTGGTTTATCTTTCAACTGCAGTAAAATCTTTGTGGCTCAAATTTCTATACCGTAACAAAATTGGGTTATGCACATTATGCCTTCTTTTATAAACCATTTCTTACATAGAACAATTAATGAAAGATTCAGGTTAGCCGCTTTTCAGGAACATGCCTTTAAGGGTATTGCACTCATCTAAAAAAATCATCCTATATTGTAGTCAATCAGGCTATACGAACAAATTGGCCCTTTACTACAGTTTTTTTCTGAGTAACTGGGTGGGAGCTAGAATAATGGAGAAATGAATCAGAATAGGTTGGTTTCCTGTAGATTATTGAAACTAGCCTTCTATTAATGTAATCCTTTATTAGTTTTACATCTAAATATGAAACAGAGTTTACACTCACCTCATGAGTAAACTGTAAAAACTCTGTGTGTTATTTATATATTCTAAAACCCCCAGTACATTCTCCAAGTCATCCTTCCAAAAAATAAATATATCATCAAGGTACCTTATGTAGAGGTACCAAGAGTCCTTGAAAGTAATGTTCAGGACATATCTTTTTTCCTGTTCAACCACCATTGTATATGCATACAGAAATCCACAGGCTGCATCCACTGCCACACCCTCTTTTTGCAAAAAATATTGGTTGTCAAAGATTAAATAATACTTGTGTAAATAAATTTACCCTCTCCTGGAGCAAATCTGCATGTTTATGTCGAAATTCAGTAAACCAAAGTAAGCCTACATAATAAGGAATCATAGTATATAGGTCTTTCACATCTATTGTTAAAAAAATACAGTATCATCAAATTTTAAATTATAACATTTTCAAGGAAAACACTTGGGTAGTCCGCTGTCCTCGGTGGGCCCCGAAATATCAAGTATAAGGCTGGCGTCGGTCGGGCGCATTTGACTGACATCAGGACATCAGGGTACAAATGCGCATGACCGACGCCATATCCTCAAATAATAACGCAACTGCCTAAAATCTTTTCCCCTTTATTTTGGGGATGCATAAAAAGTGATTAGTGCGTAATGATACCCTATCCTTATGGAAAATCAAGAAAGGCTCAACCGCCATAGGGGCTGCAAATTCAGAAACCCCCAAGCAGGAGTAGGAGCTCTTAGGTGGGGTCTTATTCTTTTTGCCCCTAAGAAATTAAAATCTGACTACCCCTCTGGCGGGTCACAGAAGATCTTGTTAGCACCAGAATACAAAGATGCCATGACAACTTTCGTGAAACACTCTGGGTAAGTAGATAAAAAAAGGGGGCAAATGCAGAACTGATAGAGAATAAAATCCTAGGCCCACTTCTGGCAGGACCGGCCTGTATATGCCCCTATTTGGAGGCAACAGAAACTTTGTGAGCTGAAAAGGTAGGTCATTGGGTCTGTTTACGAAGGACTGACCCCTGCCCTCACCGAAGACTGTGCAGGGAGACTCCCTGTTCTAGGCGGAAGAGCCCCTAGCTCTAGCTCTACCCCCACGTGTCTAGGATCCTAGACTGGGAATCATGATCCTCAGCCCAGCGTGCCTGCGAAGAACTGACCCCAGCCACCCTAGACGAGGGCCTGTACAGCATCAAAACACATTGCAAAAGAATGCTTACCCACCTGTTCCCATCTATCCAAGGCCCTGGCTTCTTTGTCTGCAAACCGGATTCCCTTAACACCTTTAGGCCCCTGGCTAACAGTTTCTAAACAAAATTCCCTAAGCCTTTTCCTGGAATCAGAGAGTCCTGACCTTCCCCACTTAAATGCTCCCCATCATGAAAAGAGTTTGAAAAAAAAAAAAAAAGGGAGAAGAAGGAGAAGAGGTAAAAATCATTCAGAATAAGGAGAGTATTCCTGCAAGTCTTCAGTCAGACTCTGAAACATCTGAAGCTGAAGCTCAAAAAAACCTAGGCCATTTTAAGCATATGCTTCTTAGGCACAGTTCCAGAAGAAACTAGGGTGGACAATTGAAACTGAACCACCTGGCCTGCCTGGGAGAAGCCCTTGGAAACAGAAAGGAGGCCTAGGCCTAGCCACAGGGAGGAGGATAGTAACCTAAAGAAGCCCCCCTCCCCCTGCTCCTGACTGGCTGACAGAGGCCACAATAATAATCTACCAATAATAAAGGAACACTCAGGCCCTAAGCAAGGAATACACAAGTATGATAATCTCTATGCCCATTATCCCCACACAAGAAATGCAATATTGACTTTTCTTGTACCCTGGCGTCCTGATGTCAGTCAAAAGCGGACTACCCAAGAGTTCTTGCATATGTGATAAATACCTAAAATTCTCTCTTTTAGATGGTAATCCAAAAATTTCACTAGGGTGAGGTGAAAGAATTTCTAGCATCAATTATAGGTCTTATTGGTTGATTGTTAAAGTCCTTATGGACCTTTGGTATACTGAAAATTGTTGGTATCAAGGGAATGTCCTTCTATTCAATGTTGCAGTATTCTTTACATACGGATTGTATTCCACCCAATGACCCAATGTCCAGCCTGTATACAAAAGCTTAAAGCCACTGCCTGTATGTGGGACATCACAGGAAGGCACAGATAACATTAGCCATAAAAGGGATGTCCGCACGTACAATCTTCAGAACTTTTTCACTGCCATTCAGAAAGGTTGGCTCGTACGTTCGATCTGCCATTGGATATTGATGGCTTTGCCTTTCAGCTTCAGAGAAGTACCCTGTAGGGGTTGTAATTTGTTGCCACTGCCTCTAATTGTTGTTAATGTCATCCAAGAATGGCAAGTGTAGGTGTGGAAGGCAAATTCCACACAAAGATTAGTCACAAGCTTTGTTTGTTCTGTTTAGGACCTACTCATGAACACCACACTTGTTCTGTCAGACCTTTGCACCTAAGACATTGTGTAGTCATCTGTCAGATTTAAATCTCTATTTAGAAAACCACAGACTCAAACATCTGGCTAGGGACACGATGGAGGGTTCTGGCAGTTCTTCTGAGCCATCTTTGAAGAGGAAGGTTAGCAAAGCTAGGCCTGAATCCTTTTCGGCTGCAGCTACTCCCTGCAACGTACCCCTTGAGGTTGATGAAAACCTGGTGGTGCATTTGGAGTCAGGGTCTGCTTCTTCAGTGGGTACCGCAATGGAAGCAGTCAGGAGCAGGGACACTAGCATGTCCGAGGCTATTTCAGTTTGGATAACTTGGAGGAACCACGGCTTGTTATTTTGGAAGACTCGGGAACTGTTCCTGCCCCTCAGTCTAAGGAAGTGTCAGACGCAAGATCTACGCCCACCCATTCTCCTCAACAAGAGAAACACGTTAAGCAGAAGACTAGGCATTCCACTGTTCCTTCCACACCTCTGTTGGACTGGGATGCTTTCTCCCAGAGTCTCATTAAGGCTCTGATGGCCTTGAGGCCTCCAGTTTCAGCTGCTCCTATTTCCATGCCTGCCTTTTCCTCATCTCCTGTGCTGCCACTGGGGGCTCAGGAGTCTTCTATGGTGCAGGCTGGGGAATTTCAGGTTCATGATTCTGATACTGAGGAGTCTTTTTTCAGATGAAGACTCTTTAGCATACTCCACCCAAATTCCTTCCCCTCTAGAATATGTTTCTCTAGAGGAAAGTTTTCCTTTGGGAAAGCTGTTAATAAAATGAGAGAATTCTTTAAGTGGGATTCCTCTCAAATTTTAGAGGAGCAAAAAAAATATTATGATCTTCTACAGTTGCAGGCCACAGTTCCTCCAGTCCTCCCAGCTTTCTTCGATGCTTTTGCATCTGCATCTAAAACCCCAAACTCCCAAGCTCCAGCCCCTAAAAGGCCATTATTACAAGGTCCCTGAGGACAGTAAGTTTCTTTTTAAATGCTCTTCATCTGATCCAGCTGTGGTCTCCATTACTTCTGACAAATCTTATCATGTATCTCCTTCTACAAAGTTGTTTCCTTCTGACAAGGAAAGTAAAATACTGGAAAGTTTGGGGAAGAAGGTCTATACTTCTTCCACTTTGGCTATCAGAGCTATTAACCTCATATGTCTTGGTACACTCTAGCCTTATTTTCTCAGGCTTACCAGGCCCTCTCCCAACTACCCGATTCAGAGACTAAGTCACGGACAATCTCTGCTTCCTCCCAGGCAGCTAGACATTCAATCAAATGTAGTTATGATGCAGTAGGGGCATCTTCCAGGGCAGCAGCTTATGCTTCTGTTCTCAGGAGTCATTCCTGGCTACATCTCCAGGCACTCCCTGATGACATTATGGCCAAATTGCTTGATGCTCCTTTGGACAATTCTGCACTCTTTGGCAAAGCAGCTGCAGAACTCTTTAAATCTCTGCAGAGAAAAGTAAAGAGCTCCAGGATTTGAAGCATTTACTTATTTCTCCCAGTCCCTAAATTCCATAGGAATTTCCTTGCCAATACTCTCTTGGTCAAGAAACCTGTTCGCTCCTCGTCTTCTACCCCTTCTGGAACTAGACCATGTAAGTCTTCCAGGAGACCCCAACAGTCTAAGGCTGCTGCTTCTGCTCCTTCTCCTCAGCAGCCCTTTCAGCCCAGGCAAAGTTCTCTGTGACATTCAGCTCCATCTTCCAAATCATACTCCTTTGTCTCTTCACTTTTTGTCTTTCCCTGTCAGCTTGGATGGAAATCACTCAGGATTCCTGGGTGATTTCAATTATCAAAAAAGATACTTTATGACTTGGAACACTCTTCCTCCCTTTCAGGGGATACCTCAGCCTTCCTCCAGTCAATTGCATCTGTTTCCCCTTTTACTTGCTCAACTTTCCAACCAAAGCACCATTTAGGTTGTTCCTCCAGACCAGCAAGGAAAGGGGTTTTACACTAGAAGGTTTCATGTTCCAAAGAAAGACGGTCTTTGCAGGCCTATCCTATATATTTCCCTGTTACATACTTTCTTGGTAGTGCCTTCTTTCAGGATGCCATCTCTGCAATCTCTTCTTCTCCTCCTGGTTTCACCTCAAGCTTTCCTAGCTTTTCTGGATCTCAGGAATGCCTATCTGCATATCCCTATTCACCCACAGTTCAGGAAGTACTTGCGTTTCTCAGTGGGTTCTTTGCACTTTCAGTTGTCTGCCTTGCCTTTTGGTCTTTCCACTGCTCCAAGGGTATTCACAAGGTGCCTAGTCCCAGTCATTGCCTATTTAAGGCTGAAAGGGCTTCATGTTTACCCTTACTTAGAACATCTGCTCTTTCTGACCAGCAGTCCAGACCTGTTACTCCAATACCTGGACCTAGCTATTCCTTCTCTGCAGGGCCTAGGATTCTCAATAAATTTCATAAAATCAAGTTTAACCCCATGCCAGAATCTCATATTCCTAGGGCACAGGTTCCAGATAGACTTGATGTTTTTTCTCCCTTCAGAAAAAGCAATTTCTCTCATAGCATACATGAAGTCACGTCTGCCCCTTTCTTCCATCATGGCCAGGGAGTTTGAGACTGTTGGGAGTCATGGCCTCCACAATCCCCATGCTGCCTTTTGCAAAATTACACATGAAAAAGTTCCAGTGGTTTCTAAAGACAGTTTGGTTCCAACATGCTCCTCCATTGGATGTCTTGATTCCTCTTCTTCCCTGCCTGAAGACATTGGTGGGTGCAACAACAATCAGAACCCAGGCCTACCTCTTCAGGTAGCTCAGGCAGCTCAGCAGTTTTCACAGATGTCTCAGATTTAAGTTGGGGAGCAACCTTTGCTTCCAGGAAGGTACAGGGTCTTTGGTCACCCTCTCAAAAGAGGGAGCACATCAACATCGGAGAGTTGAGGGCTTTCATTCTAGACTTGCAGACCTTTCATCCTCTATTCTTGCCAGGACCCTTTAGGATTCTTACAGACAATACCATTGTCTTTTGGTACATAAACAAGCAGGGGGATACAAAATCTTAATTTCTTTGTCGCCCAGCCATCAAAGCATGGGAATTGGCCATTCAGTACAAAGTGACACTGCATTCTGTGTACCTCCCCTCTGTTTGGAATCCGGTGGTAGATGCATTAAGCAGATCCATGACACAATCCCATGAATGGATGCTTCACAGGGATGTATTCCTGGACCTAGTTCATCGGTGCGGTACTCCAGAAATGAACCACTTTGCCTCCCCTTTGAACAAACAACTTCCTGCTTTTTGTGTCAGGGTCCCTCACCCTCAGGCTTAGAAGGTGGATGCTCTATCCTTCTCATGGAAGGGGATGTTTCTTTATACATTTTCCCCTACCCTTTAATTCAGAAAGTCCTGTTGAAAATTCTACAGGAAAACCCAAAAACCTTGTTAGTGAACCCCTTTTGGCCAACACAGCACTGGTTCCTCTTCTTCTGCAGTTAGCCAAGGATCGTCACTACAAGTTACCTCACCGGGTGGACCTACTCACTCAGGACAAGGGATTCTTGATTCATCCACTTCTGTCAACTCAGCAAATGACCTTGTGGGTGATCAGTTTTTGATCCCTGTCAGGCACCTGTTTTTTAAATACGTGCTTCAGGTTTTGCAGGAGGTCAGGAAACCCAATGCTAGAAAATCTTACATTTCCAAGTGGAAAAAATTTTCTATCTGGTGCCAAAAAAGAAAAGATGATACCCTCTTTGTAGATATTCCTTAGCGTTTTCTTACCTGGGTGAGTTGCTTAACAATGGTCTTTCATATTCCTCAAAGTCCACTGTTCTTCCTTGCCTGCTTGCTTACCATTAACTCCCCCCTTAGCTTCTAGGCTGGAGGTTAAGCTTTTTCTTAAAGGCATCCTACACACGAAACCTCCCAGGAAACCAGTTCCTCCTCCTTAGGATCTTAACTATGTGTTAGAGAAGCTTACTCAGGCCCCTTCTGAGCCAGCAGACTCCGCTTCTCTAATGTTTTACACATGGAAAACTGTACTCCTGGTAGCCTTAACTTCTGCTAGGAGGGTCTCTGAAATTCAGGTACTGATGTCTTCACCCTCCTTTTTGGTTTTCCACAAGGACAGAGTATCTTTGAGAACTAATCCATCTTTCATGTCTGAAGTGGTAAATGAGCTGTCTCTTAATCAGTCCATCCAGTTGAGTACTTTGTTCCCTTCACCTCAAGCCCCTAGTGAGAGGATTCTATATTCCTTAGATATGCATAAACAACTCAGATTTTACCTTGAAAAAACTAAGTCTGTTATGAAGTCTGATCAACTTTTTGTGTCCTTTCATCCCAGGGCTCTGGGTTTACCTGTTTCCAAACAAACTATCTCTATATGGATCTCTAAGACCATTGTGTTTTGTTATTATTTTCATGGGAAGCCCTTATCTTCCATTAGGGCCAATTTCACCAGATCAGTTGCCTCCTTGGGGGCCTTCTTCAAAGGCTCATTCCATTTTGGAAGCTGCCACCTGGTCATCTGTTCTTATTTTTACAAAGCATTACAAGTTGGACACTATCTTCAGATCTGGGGAAGGATTTGCCAGGGTAATTCTGCATGGATTTGTGGAAAATGCTTCTTAGTCTTCCTCTGATCCATCCTCCTCCCTGTGATCCCTTTGAGCTTTTGCACTCTCCCATATGTAAAGAATACTGCAACACTGAATAGAAGGACATAGAATTGTTGTATAAAATCTTACCATAACCATAGATGTTCTTCTCTTCTATGTTGCAGTATTCTATCCCACCCGCTTTCCCCCTACAACTTGTTCTTGACTAGGATGACTACCCTTTAGGCTCTCATTGGATTTCCTTTCCTCATAGGGATGATTTATTCTGAAGATTGTATGTGCAGACATCATCTGTGCCTTCGTGCGATGTCCCACGTACAGGCAGAGGCTTTACACTTTTGTATACAGGCTGGACGTCAGGTCATTGGGTGGAATACAACCCTTATGTAAAGGATACTGCAAAATAAAGGACATCTATGGTTATGGTACGATTTTACACAACAATTCTTTCTTAATAGTCAGAAAGCTATATTCATACACATTAATCTGCCCCTGCATCAACATAGCGTTTAAAGCAATATGTATTTTTTATAGGCAATGTTCTCTTCATTTTTTTGACACTTGGATGTGTATGTCTTCAGAATGCCATACAATTTCTCAGAATACTGTGTGTTGTCCATAATAACCCCTCCTCCTTTGTCTGGTTTCATAACACAGATATTACAAGCTTTTAAATCACTCATTAGGACCATTTCTTCTTTCTTTACATTGCTGTTATGTACTCTAAAATTATTGGAAAGTAAACCAGACCTTAAATCATACTCGCACATTCTTTCAAACATATTCAGTATTGGGTGGATGGGTGGGTTGCAGCAAGTTACTACTATCAGAAGAAATATTAGAGCTATAGACCATACTCAAATTTAGTTTTCTAGTGCATGTTTTTAAGTTTATTAGTACTTCAGCTAAATTAGCTCTTTTTGCAATAACAAAGGTGAATCCCTTGGAAAATAAATCAGCATATATTAGGTAAGGGCTATAATTAAAAATATTAAAGTCACCTGCTTTGTTGGTAATAATTTCAAAACGTGTGTTGCTATCCAGACCATCCAATGAATAATTCATCACTTCCATCTGTTCTTCTTCCTTAATTCCCCCCATTCGTTTGTTGGAAATTGGGGAGAATAATTCCAACCTGGCCAGGGGCCCCTTGGCCCTTGTTGTTTCCCTTTCAGTTTCTCTGATCATTTGGGAGGGAGAGTGAAATCCAAAGGGGGTTCCTGAATGTTTGAAACCCCTTGTAGTAGTGTCTCAGTGGTTACCAAAGGCTGACCTGCTTTGCTGTGTAAACTGTTTACAGAGGACAACAGTGAGCACTACTGCCATCTCACAGCCCACAGTTTTGGTTAAGTTCTTGGCTGTTGCTTCTTTTGTGAAGAGTCTGCATGTCCTCCATGTGTTATATGTATTTATCCATGTGCTCTGATTTCCCCTAACACCTACAGACATGATTTAGCTGAACTGGTATGACACAAAGTTGCCTGTGTTTATGTGTTTTTTTTTGTGTGTGTATATTTGTGCACCTTGTAATAGAGATGGCATTCAGGGACAGTGTCAGTGTGTCTATGCTTAAAAAGAAAAATAGTAATTTACACATTTTTATCTGTGGACACACAATATATTGCAACTTCATCTAGTTTTAAATCAGCCGTCTTAAAGGTGTGCCCAAAATGTTGTAGTTTGTACAGGGGTGGTTAGGAACAGTGTTAGTCATTACTACTTTAATTTTTTTCTTATAATTAGCCCAACTGAGATGTGCATACAATGCCCCTACAGCTTGTGTAGAATCTGTGGATGGTATAGCCATTATTGCTTTAAGCCTACCAATCTTAGAGGTGTGCACAAAACATGAATAAAGCTTATCTAGGGCAGCTTACTGTTTAGGAGCAGCAAGATGGAATGAAATCATGGGATTGTCATTATTTTCACTTTCCTCTCAATTAATCAGACACATGTAGGGAGGTTATTTTTTTTGGGGGGGGGGGGAGTAAGAAGGCATGCTCTTATATACATCTTACAGCAACAAATTCAATTATGCTACTGTGCTCTGTTTGTTCCTTCAGTTTCTTCCCAGTCTGACATCAGAGTGGTACACAGAAGATGTTTGTCCTTTGGAGGTAGTAGGGTGAATAGGCACACTGTACATATATTTATCATTAGCCATTTGAAGTATAGGACTGTGGCAGTTTGTGCCTTCACCCAGATCTAACACCAAAGAGATACATGAAAGGTGACTACCTATTTTGGGGGGAGAAGGTTGAAAGATGGGCACTATTGCCAGATATACTTATGTATAGGTTCACATGTACTTATTAGGCTATTGATATGTGAGAATCTTAAGAAGTCTAGCCTTTCATTTCCATGGTAGTTTTTAGCCCTTATATTTTACATATGAATAATCCAGAAATGGACTGAACAAGGATATGTTGGGACATTTACATGTTTTTCCTAACCATGAGAAAGGGGGGTGATAAAACCAAGGAGAAAGTACAGTTGGGTAAAATCTTCCATTACAGTAGATTTCCTTTTCTTCACTGTTGCAGTATTCTTTACAAAAGGGATCCCCTGCCAAGGGCAGCCCTGATGTCCAGCCAGTATACCAAAGCCTTTGATTTTATAGACATCATACATTACACATATGATCCCCACTGAAGGCGTAGGGCATAAGTTGACACACAGATGTACATATCTCAGAACTGAAAAGCCCTAGGAGGAGAGATATTTCTAGGAACTTGGAGGAACACATGCATCCAGAAGGAGAAAAAGAAAAGAATTCCAGGACAACAAGGCAGAACAAAAAGAGGAGAGCAAAAGTGGGAGAAGGTAGGGAATGAATACTGCCACAGTGAAGAAAAGGACATCTACTGTTATTGTAAGGTTTTACACAATTGTACTATGTTCTTCCCTATCACTGTTGCAGTATTCTTTACAAACAGAGAGTGCAAAAGCTCAAGAGGACACCTGGGAAGAGGAAGGTATAGAGGAACTATAGAAACTCATGAATGATAGCTCTGGCAAAGCAAGCTCTTGCTCTGGAAACAACATCCTATTTGTCCATACCTTCACTAAGTATTACAAAAGTCCAAATAGCAGACTCAGAGATGGAACTGGCATTCAAACCTTTGAAAAAAGCACCGTAGGAAGCAACAGCTCTAGAAGAATGAGCCTTTACAGAGATAGAAAGACATTTTCCATGAAAGGAATAACAAAAAGAAATTGTCTTAGAGCTCCAGGAGGAAATGGTTTGCTTAGAAACAGACAAACCTAGAGATCTGGGATGAAAAGAAATAAAATGTTGCTCAGATCTGCAAATGCCTTAGTCTTATCCAAATCATATCTGAGCTGTCTATGTAAATCCAAAGTATGAAGGACCTTCTCATTAGCAGACTGTGGAGAAGGAAAAAAGGAGACCAAATTAATAGACTGATTAAGAGACTACTCATTGACCACCTTGGGCATAAAAGAAGGATTAATACAAATAGATATCCTGTCCCTATAAAAAACTAAGAAAGGAGGAACAGCCACAAGAGCCTGGAGTTCAGAGACTCTCTTAGCTGAAGTAAGGGCCAAAAGAAGAACAGTCTTCCAAGTACAATGCTGCAAGGAAGCTGAAGCAGCAGCCCAAAAGGAGCTTCAGCAAATTTTCAAGAACAAAACTGAGGTCCCAGGAAGGTGGAATAGACTTCCCTGGAGACCCAATATGAAGGACACATTTAAGAAATTGCTTGACCTCAAGCCTAGAGGCAAGAGAAGCAGATAAGCAGAAATAGCTGAAAAGTGAGCTTTAACAGAAGAATATGCTAACCCAGCATGAAGCAATTAACACAAATAAGAGAACAGAGAGATCCCCACAGAAAATGGATCCTGGTTATGAGAAAGACACCAGACAGAAAATCTCTTCCATTTGGACAAGTATGGTTTTCTGGTAGAAGATTTCCTGGCCTCCTGCAGAACCCTAAGCATGTCTCCAGAAAAAAAGTGCCTAAAAGGGATCAAAACCCTATCACCCACAGCATCAGTTGAAGAGTGGATAAGTGAGGATGGATCAGAGACCCCTTGTCTTGTGTAACAAGGTCTACCCTGTGAAGTAACTTGTGGTAACTGCCCCTGGCTAAATGAAGAAGGGGGAACCAATGATGTCTGGGCCAGTAGGGAGTCACCAGCAAGTTTCTGGGGGAGTCTTGCCTTATCTTGAACAGGACCATCTGAATTAGAGGAAGGGGAGGGAAGGTGTAGAGAAATATCCCCTTCCAAGGAAAAGTCCTCTGACTTGGGACTCTGGTGGAAAAAAAGAGGAAGTTGGCTGTTCAAAGGACAGGCAAAAAGTTCTACCCATGGTGTACCTCACTGAAGGACAATGTCCATAAACATATCTCTGTGAAGCATCCATTCGTAAGCCTGTGTACTGGACTTATTGAAAAAGTCTGCTACTATATTTTGCTCTAAAGGAATATATACAGCATGAACAGTCACTCAATACTGGATAATTAGATCCCAGACCTAAACAGCCAGTCTACAAAGGAGGTATGGCTGTGTTCCCCCTTGCTTGTTGATATACCACATTACTGTGGTATCGTCTGTGAAGATTTTGAGAGGTCCTGGAAGAAAGAGGGAATGGAAAGTCTGAAGAGCTAAAAGGAGAGCTCTCATCTCCTTTATGTTGATGTGATCTGACCTCTGAAGAGGAGACCAAAAACCATGGACCTTGAGGGAATCGAAGGAAGCTCCCCACTCACTGTCTGAGGCACCTGAAAAAAATTCTTGAGAAGAGACTTGGGGTTGAAAAACAATACCTGGGTTCAGAGAAAGCTGATAAATCCACCAATGAAGCAAGAGTTTGAGACATGGAAGGAGAAGTACCCAAAACTCCAGTGGATGACAATGTTGAAGCCACAATGACGTTAGGAACCACTGTAGCTTTCTCATATGGAGACAGTATAGGAATGGTGGAGGCCATGAATCCTAGAAGCCTGAGAAAATCCCTGGCTGTGACTGAAGCCATAGGAAGAAAAGAATGAAAAAAGGTGAACGGACAGCCTTGGGTGGAGGCAGGGATGCCAGCATGGGAATGGTCTGGATCCTGCAACTGAAAAACACATGAGCCTTAGAAGGAACCAGGACTAACTTCTAAAAGTTTATGGTACACCCCAGGCATTGTAAGAAACAAACAGAAAACTGAAGGTGCTGAAGCATGACCTCAGGGATAAAGCCTGAATGAGCAGGTAATCCATATAAGGAAAGATTTGAACTCCTCTCATCTTGCAAAAGGCAATAACAGGGGCGAGGCATTTGGTGACTACCCTTGGGGCAGTAGAGGGGCCAAAGGGCAAAGCAGGGAACTGAATATGCAAGGAAGAAACAGCAAAATATAAAAAACTTCTTGAATAGGGGATAAATTGGGATGTGAAGATAAGCATCCTTGAGGTACAGTGATACTAAGAAAGCCTGAGGAAGAAGAAGAGGAAACAGGGAATGAAGGGACAACATCCAAAAGGAAGGGACCTTCAGAAACATGTTGAGCTGAGACTGATCCAGAATAGGTCTCTAGGTACCTTCCTTCCCTATACCATAAACATCCTGGAATAAAACCTCTTCCCTTCCCAAGCAGAAGCCATGACTTGAATAGTGCCCTATGCCAAAACGGCCTGAAGCAATTCTGGAAAGAAAGGAAGCTGTTCTTGAGGAGGTTATGTGATGCCCAGAAAAACAAGAAGAGATTTCCACACCATGAAGCATCCCAGGTGGATGAAGAATAGACCAAGAATTTTGAGTAACCCTTAACCAATTGGGAAGGGAAAGGAAAGACAAAGGGATAAGGGAACCTGACCCAAGGATAGGGGAAACAAACTGTCAGATAGAACTTGGTTTGTCCTGAAAAGAAGGTTTCTTCTAAGAAGTAGGAATCTGAGTAGACTTAGCAGGAGGTGCACACTTATTACCCTTCTTACCTTTAGGACGAGGGTGAGAATGTCTGTGCACAAAAGCAGATCTGGAGGGATAATTCCTCTGGAATTTAGGGATAGGACACAACAATATGTTCCAGATCTTGCAAGGCCATGCCTTTATCCTGGAGGGACTTAAAAAGTTTAGCAGCAGCAGAACCAAAACGGTTCTTATTATCAAGAGAGGCATCCAACAATTTAGCCTTAATACCATCGGGTAAGGGTTGGATATGAAGCCAAGAATAACGTCTCAAAACAGAACTAAAGGCACCAGCCCTAGAGGAGGCATCAGCTGCATCATAACTAGATTTAATAGAGTGGCAAGCCACTTGAGAGGTACAATGCAGTAGAGAAAGGGCAGAGGCCTTCCCTTCTAAATCAGGGAGGTCAGTGATAGCCTGAGAAGCTTCAGAAAAAAGGACTAAAAAAAACTAATCATATAGGTCTGCTAATTAATAGCCCAAAAAGCCAGTGTGGTAGCCGTATACACCTTTTTGCCTAAACTTTCCATAGTTCTACTGTCCTTGTCGAAAGTAGTTTGGTAGAAGGCAGAAGTTTAGAAGGTTTGTCAGATGAGATAGATACTACAGAAGGAACAGCAGAAGGACATTTGTACAAGACTTTACAATGATCAATTACCTTGTAAAATCTATCAGGTTTCTTAGGGATTGGGGGTTGGGAATCTGAGGCCATGAAGGCTACTGAAAAGGTATTTAGAAGGGCAGCCAAGACTGGAGGTACAGAACAGGGCTTAGGAGATTCCCTCTGGATGAGGTCATAATGCCTCTTTTGAATATCAGAAACCTAAGAACAGTCCCATTTGAAACATTCCATCATGACAGAGATAGTGTCCCCAAAACAGAGTTCTTACAAGGGAGTCTGGACTAATTAAATCTTCATACTCAGATCCATAATCTAAAGGAGAAGGGATTTGAGAGGAATATGTCATTGCTCTTCCTCAGAATCCAAATCCTCTTGGGAGGATTCCTGCTTTATGGGCCTCTTAAGGGGAGTAGGTGACCAAGGATAAGCAGGCACAGAAACTCCTTAGGGAGGCTTTAAGGCTATTAAGACATTAAACAACCCCTGGTTAAAATCCTGCCATTCACACTGGGAATCTTTAGTAGCAGGAAAAACATGATTAGTTTTCTGCTTTTTCCTTTGAGGGACATCTGCCCTAAAATCCCTAGAAGATATGGACCCTTGCCTACACTCAAACAACATAGTAGGAATTTCCTCTCAAACTATGATTTGCAATATCCCCCCTCAGTCCTTCATAAATAATTAGCAGAGGTTCCCCCTCAACATCTGGACTGGGCATTTGCAGAGCCTCCAAGGATGTGTGAGAAGTCAGATCCATGCTGACCTCCAACAGGGTCATAGCAGAAGAGTCCAAAACAACAACTAGGCATTCCTTTGGGCTTTCACCAGCCATGAAACAGACATCTGGGAGAGGTGAGACAGCATTTGAATCAGACCTGAGTTTTTTTAG
This sequence comes from Protopterus annectens, assembly GCF_019279795.1. NCBI lineage: Eukaryota > Metazoa > Chordata > Ceratodontiformes > Protopteridae > Protopterus > Protopterus annectens. Next base: position 1,068,266,602 of record NC_056729.1, on the reverse strand, counting down.
CCTTTTTCTTGGCAAGTGGTTGACCTTTGGGACAGGAAGATTGTGCCATAGTACTGGGCACCAACAATTTAAAGTGCAGGTTTTCCAGGTAAATTGATAATGAAGACAGACAACTATGTCTGGTCTTAGGGACAAATGCTTGGCAGATAGAACACTGCATATGTCTGTGAGAAGTACCAAAACAGAAGAGACACTGCTCCTGATGATCTTTATGGGGAATCTGCCTCCCACACTGTCATTTTCCCTTTCAAGATGACATGTAACCTCACAAAGATAAAAGTGAAAAAAAAAGATGAGAAGGAACCCCAATGGGGCAGTTATCTAAAACATGGCTCAGTAACCCACAGAGAAGAAGGAACTTTCAGACTGACTATCAATGATGGCATTCAGACTGGCAACAAAGAAGTTCTGATGACTGTACATTCGTACATCACCTTTATGCCCTATGCCTTGAGTGGGGAGCGCACATGTGATGTACATCTATAAAAGGCTTTGGTATATTGGCCAGACGTCTGGGCTACCCTTGGCAGGGATCCCTTTTGTAACAGTGATATGTAAGGAAATTTTACAGTTACCCATCCATTTGTCCAAATTACATTTGGGTAGAATAAGACAAGCAATTTGCTTCATGCAGAGTAGAAGACAGTTCCAGCGAAGTGATATTCTGTATGATACAAACCTATCCCTTCATCATGTTCTGTTAATTTTGCAAAAGAGATTGCAATCCCTTGAGAAGGTGTTTATACCATTGGACTTGCAATGTGTGTAACAGGTCTGACAATAGGGTCTGCTGAAGCTCTATATGAAAGATAGAGGTCAACTTTCAGTTGCCCTTATAATACTGGCAAGACAGACAATGCTTTAAGATGGTCTTCACAGTTTTTCCAATTTAGTCTATTCATTTTTTTAGTGAGAAAGGTCTGTGGTCATTCCAGCTGCAACAAGTGTTTGGACAGGTACATTCAGCCTAATGAATGTCTAGTACAGTCGAATGATGACATCCCTGGATCTGAATGCAGTACTGAAAAAGGACTTCCTTATAACAGAGAATATGTGGTGATCATAGGATATATTGTCAGCGTAGGTTCCCAGATACCTAACTATAGGATAAATTTTCAGGGGTGTGTTGTCAAAGTGATAGTTAAAATGGGAAGTCATGCTTGCTGAAGGATATGATTGCACACTTCTTGCCATTTGGTTTTAGTCCACTGTTTTGACACCAGCTATAGTCCATTGTTTTGACACCAGCTATTTGCTTAGGACATGCCCTCTTGAATAGTCTTGGTGCCCTCTCGGGAGTCATCTGCAAACCTGGTTAGCCGCAAACTCTTAACGTTAGCTTTGACCTACAAGAAGTAAATATCAAAGAGGAATGGCCCAAGGACTGAACCCTGGGGTACACAACTAGTGAATGGTCTTTTTGAGGAGGTAGAGTCAGCCACTTTAACTTCCTGAGATCTATTTGTGAATGAATTTGCTATCCAATGAATTAATTAAGGATTGACATTTAGCTAGGAGAGTTTATCTGCAATACCAGAGTGCGTGAGGTCACTAAACACCTTTGTGAGGTCTAGATATGAGCTGTGCACTGTTCTGACCCCATCTATTCCTTCAGTAAATTTTTTGAAGTCAACCAGGTTAAATAGGTAGGACCTCCCATTGACAAATCTGAACTGGGTTAGATCAAGAGTCTGTAGGTAACATATACTTATTATTAATTCTATAATGGTCATTTCCATAGCTTTACAGATCAGACTGGTTAGGCTTATGGGTCATTAATTACCCAGGTCCTTTGAAGCCCCACCTTTGCGCAGGAGACTGGGTGTTGCTATCCTCCATTCATCTGGCATAAAGTCTGTTTTGAGGATGATACTGAATAGCTGCTGTAGGGGATCAGACAAGTCATGTATCAGGTGGACCAGTAGGCAGCCCAGTATACTATCTAGCCCCACAGATGTAGTATTCTTGGCCTTCGATAGCACCTTGAGTATTTGTTTTGGGGATATTTGAGGGGGATGTAAGTGTGGGTGTGATCTCAAGTTACTGGAGGGGAAAGGGGTTGAAAATGGACATAAATATGACCACTAGTAGACTGGCTATGTTCTCTGGGTACGAGTACATGATATCATTTACTACTACCGCTGCACAGTGCTGGGCATTATTCCTGAAATTTCTAACATAATTAAAGAAGGCTTTGTGGGCATGTATGAGAGTGTTTTACTGAGGCCTGCTATTTTGTCAGTCAAAGCTGATTTGTTCTTTGAATGGAAAAAATAAGACTGAATTTCTTTCTTTGCTCATTGTTTTTGTTCATGCCATTACTGGATCAAAAAGTTGGACAACAGCTTTAAAACTGATCTCATTACATCTATAACCCCATGGATTCTGGACAGCCTAGTGACTCCCAGTCCACCACCTTAATTTACTATTTATTCGATAATTATTACACTGACGGATTGGCCAGTTAGGGTATGTGACAAAGGGAGATACTGCCAGCACAGCTATCTGGAATTTTGTAAATAATTATATGTTATTTGTGAATATCAACATGATTTATGCAAGATGCTTGTGTTACAAATGTAGTAGAACTGTATGTCATCTGTATATCAAACGGCAGGTACAGAAGTGTGTGTTGAAAAGATTTTTGCAAAGTGCTGTTTGAAATGTAACCACAATGTGCCCTAGTGGACTAAAACAGAAGTGTGCATGCACTATTGTAACTGTTTAATTGTATATATTTTAACAGTGGAAACTGGAATAGAGGAGGCTAACTTCAGAAAACAACTGAAATTAAATTACTTTATGGCTACTCAATAAAAGATGGTATCTTTCAGTTTTCATTGCACCTACAAACACAGAGTCTGTCCTGAGAAGCTTTCTGTATTGTCTTTGGAATTAAATAATTACTACCTCTGAAAGTAAGAAGGAATGTAATTATTTTATGACTTCCAGCATCTGCCAAAGATCTGAGGTCTATGTATTTTCACAGGGTGATGCCAAATACTGCCAGCTTCAAGCAGTGGGGGGTTCACTTGGGATAGTCAGATGACAAGAAATTATGTTATTCTGCAAGCTATCCCAGCAATAATAAAATATTAATTTAAAAAGTCTGAGAGAGACAGGGCATTCTGTATTCTGTCTTGGACCTGACAACATCAGGAACCATTCACCACACATCTGCCTTGCTCTGATTAAGTAAGTTACAAGGGAACAGTATAATTCTCTGAGATGTAGTCAGGAATATAGCAAAACTATATTCTTCATTTATTTCAGACTGTCCTGCAATGTTGCTTTAAACGTTTCCTGTGATTTTGAACTCTGTGAATATATACTGAGTATTTTCTTGTTCTTTTTTTATTTATTATTAAATATATTTAAACCTTTCATTGTGGCTGATCTGCCTAGAGATATTTAAGTTTTGGGAGTACTTGCATATTTATTTGGTGACACTGTGTGGACCACTCTTAATAGCCTTGCTTTTGGTCAAACTACCATTTGTATTAATATTAATATTACACAGTAAGATTGGACACCCTTTGTTAAGGCCTTAAAGTAGCTGATAAGGAGTTGGCTGGTGGCAGTAATAACCATCTTATAGTCTGGGCAAAAGGGGGAATAGCTAGTAAACCTGTGCCAGCCTTTCCCAGAGGGGTGTGTGTGTGTGTGTGTGTGTGTGTGTGTGTGTGTGTGTGTGTGTGTGTGTGTAGCTACTTGGGCAGGGACACGAAGCACTGGTTGGACAGAGAGGGTGACTGAGGTCTTGGTTTGGCCACTCAACTGAGATCTCAACTCTATAGCTGTGCCAGTAGGGAGTCTTATTGGGGATCTGGAGAAAGATGGAGAAACCAGTCCCAGACTGACTGCAGTCTCTGTGTGCTTTCAAGGAGAAACTGCACTGGATGCAGAGAGCTGCATCTGGAAATACGGTGTGTGTACTTGTCATCCTCTCAGTGTACATCCCCCACTGGTGCCAGTGGTGAGGACTGAGGCTCCTTGATTACTAGTCAAGTGGTGGTTCATCACAGGGTACATGGAAAGGATGTAATAAAAAAGCTGAGGAATAAGACTGAATGTACTTCCATAGTCATGATTTTTGCCCGGGCCAACACTGAAGCAAAAAGATTGGGGGGAAAACTCTAAAATGCACCTCAGAACATCTAGTTCCCCCATGTTGACCTCCTGGCTTAAATCAGCTATTTTCTCCACAGTTATTACAGTGACACCTGAACAAGTTAGTGTGTATTGAAAGAATACAGGGAAAAAAAGTTGAACAGTAAGACAAACTATGCAAAAAAGTAAGTAAAAATAATCTGATCATACAAGCAGGCCATGGTTGGGGGTGGAAGGGCGGTGGGATGAAGAGAGGGGGTGCCATGGAGCCCTTTCAACTAGGGCACCATTTCACCTAAAGCTTGCCCTGTAGCTAAATTTCAACTTTTCTTTACTCAACAGTATTTGAGTGATATGGCAACATGCTTGGCTACATACAGAATGATGGAAGAATATAATCTAAAATTCCAGTAATTCTACCAAGGCATGCACTTAGAGAAGGAATATACTGAACAAGGGTTTATAATTGATCTTGAAAATTTGGTATGAACACAGTGCAGAAAGACATCTAAAGGAATTCATTGGGAGCATCTTTATGTTTTCTATGTTTAATCAGAGTCCAGACAGCCACAGAACTTATTAAGCATAGAAACCAAGCAAGGGACATTGGCTAGGGAATCAATGAAATGGAAAAGTCCATCATCCTCAAAAAAGATCAAAGTGGAAGAAGCCCATACATCTCAAGTTTGGCTTGTTCTTGAAGAAATTTCTATTCCACTGATTCTTGAGAAGACAGGTCAGAGACAGGGGACACCCCTATCTGGTTCTTGGAAACAGCTCTGAATTAGTGAGGCTTGCCAACAAATAACTGTTGCATACAGTTTGGACTGCCTTGAAAGACACAGATAATCATGGAAGATGGAATCAAAAAGCTTTCTCAAATTCAACAATGACTACTAATGCTGAGCTGAATGCAAACTGTCTTGTATCAATGCAATCAACAATCTTAGATTATCTGTACTAGTTCTGTTTTTCACAGATCTTGCCTAATGCTGACCTGCAAGGAAGGGTAGAAAAGGCTGTAGCCTTAATGCTTAGAACATAGCATAAATCTTAGCCTCAATACTTAATAACAAGATTTGGTTGCAGATGTGGTAGTTTTTAACTTTAGCTGCTCTGTTATTGGGTTTGGACAGGACTACAATCACAGATGTTTTAAGAGAAAGCGGAGAATCACCCATTTGAGTTATAATTATAAATAATTTAATGGCTAGGATGCTTAATGTCTTAGTGCACATTTAAAAACACTTATGTTGTCAGGGCCAGATGCTTTCCAGATTGAGAAGATCTGAATGCAAAATGAAATTCTAATTTTGAAATTCTGGATGATAATACTGTCCTTTCAGAAATAATGGATTCTTGAAAAAGTGTTTTTATTCAATGGGGAGTAAAGTTTGAGCTTCCTACAATCACTGATCAGCATTTTCTAACTAATTAATTGTTATGGTTCTTTATCTGTGGCACTGATTTAGTTAAAAAGCTAACATCTTACGTGGTCTGTTTCTAAGGGCTCTTGCCAGAGTTGCAGTCCTGTCTACAGAGAACTTGGATCTCTCTTACTCTCTCTCACTCTTTTGCTTTACACAACTCGTAAGATTTGTCTGGTAAGATCGGGATTCTGTTTGCATTTTTGGAAGGTTGCTTCACTATCAGTTTATAAAGCATGTATTGCAACAAGCATACAGAAATGCATTAGATGTTATGCATGTGGCATTAAATTCTAGTATAAAACTCTTCACAGGATCTTTGGATCATGGTAGCTACAAGGCAACAGAGATGCAAAGCCATTTTCCTCCTTGCAAATACCCACCCTTAGTCTTTTCATGAAGGTCAGGCCAGTTATACCAGGGGTGAATTTGTGCATACCTATCCAGCTGTCTAGCTCTTTTATAAAGGCAACTACGAGTGTTACATTGCTTATTGAAGACAGTATGTGTTCCAGACAAGGGGAGGGCACCGTGTGACAAATCTATCCCTCTCCTTAGTTCTAGTTATTTGTTAGAGGATATTTAAGTCTCTGACCCTAACATTAGATGAACTGCTTGTTTTATTGGGGTATAAGAGTTCTTCGACTACTGGATATAGCCCTATAAAGCAAGGCACAAGTCACTCCTAAGAAGTCCATATGAAACTGAGTACATGGACAAAGCCTCCAGCTTTCCTGGTAGTTAAAGCCTTTTAAGCCCTTGATCTGTTTAGGTATAAACCTCTGGGGTCTCCCCAATGGCTTGATATGCTTAGTAATGTACACTGAAAAGGTGGCATTGTAATTAATGATGGGTCAAATCAGTGCAGAGTACAAGGAGGTGAGAACTTTTTTATATCTGGAGGATACATCTTCAGTTATGAGCTGTGCAAGGTAAAAGGAGTCTAAACATGAAACTACACTCATTGCAAGCATTCTTAACCCTGGAAGATGCTGACATTTATGCAGTCACAGAAACCTGGTTCAAAGCTGCGGAGAGCACCCCAGCCTCACCTGGTTACTCATCCTATCATACATTCAGACTCCAAACTGTGGGCAGCAAAGCCAATGGAGGTGGAGTTTCAATATATATCAAAGACACACACACCTCCAGGCTGTTGAAACAGTATGACATACAGGAGACACTCCAGGTGCAGTCAACAGTTGACAAGACCCCTATTGAAATCTTAGCTAGCTACAGGCCCCCAAATTTGACTCTAGATGCCCACTCCACCTATATGGACCTCTTCCAATCTATCAAGATTCAACCCTTTATCCTGATCCTGGAAGACTAACTACCCAACCATAAACTAAAAAAAAAACTACTCGTGCCAGAACACAAATGCCCAGAGATTCCTCAGTTTTATCAATGCAAATGCCTTAGAAAAGCTAGTCAACACTCTCCACAAGAGGTGATAATATCTTGGACTTAGTGTTAACCAACATGAGTAAACACTGCAGCACCCCCCTACAGTATCATCCTGCCTGGTAGGATCTGACCATAAAGCGGTCACTTTCGAAGTCACCATCTCCCCTGAACCCCCTCTAGCTGGGGTCAAACAAAAAATATTCTCTAAAGCTGATAACAACCTCCTGAGGGATGGTATAAACAGCTTTACAGCTCTCTCCCCCTCTGTAGGAACTGGAACCAATGTCCAAATCTACACCAAAGTACTATACAAGCATTTGTATAGATGCATGGAATCAGGAATACCAGACAGGACAAAAGCATCCTCCACAAGGAAAAGTAAACTTGTCTGGCGGCCATCTGCAATAAACTATACAACAAAAGGAAAAAAATTGCTGTCCAGGACCATGAAGGCGGAGCTGCCCAATTTGAAGCAATCTCTCCTTAGCCTGAACAAGCAAATAAGAGCACTAGTGAAATCTTCTAAAGCCGAATTTGAGCCCAAATTGGCCACACCTACTAGAAACAATCATAAGGTCTTTGCCTCATATGTCCACAATCTCAAAGGAAGCACCCAGATCTGTTCAGAACTGGTGGTCAAGGACACCACATTCACAAATACTGTAGATATAGCCAACCTACTGAACAGATTATCATGGACCCCATTAACAGGGACATTGGCAACCTCCAAACACTCAACCCACATAGTTGGGCTTTGTCAAGAGGAGGTCGTGTCTGTCAGATCTATTCGACTTCTTTGAGACAGTCACCAAAGCTATGGATGAGGGGAAGAAGGTGCACGCTGCCTACCGTGACCTGTCCAAAGCCTTAGACACTATTCCCCACTCTGGTATAATAGATAAACTCGCTCAGCTATGCATCAATCCATATGTTACCAGATGGGCAGAAAACTGGCTCACTGATAGAATCCACCTAATCAAAATAGGGGAAGCCACCTCAAGTAGTAGATCTGTAATGAGCGGCGTACCCCAGGGATCAGTCTTGGGGCCTCTGCTATTCGGGATATATTTCTCTGAGGTGCAGGCCAAAACCAGTGGGCTATGGCTGACCAAGTTTGCATATGACTGCAAGCTGGGCGTGGTCATCAATTCCCCAAGTGATGTGGATGTCCCCCAAGAGAGTCTCTACCAAACAAATGAATGGTGCCAGAAACACATTATCAAGTTGAATGGCAAAAAATGCATCATCATCCCCTTTGGGGAGAGTGACATCCCCACATATTATCACATTAATAACAACGTCCTAAGCATGCAATCGGTTGTGAGGGATTTGGGCACCAAGGTTGATAGCAACCTGACTTTTGACCACCAAGTTGCTTCCGTTGTATGTAAAGCTTTCTACATGGCCCACCTCATAAGTAAGGGTACCTCATTCAGGGACAAGGAGGTTATAACATCCCTGTATTCCTCCCTTATAAGGCCAATTATTCAGTACAATGCCCCTTTTGGCATGTACCTTACAAAGCACATACAGCAGCTGGAGAGACCACAGAAGTTCCTCACCGGGAGGATCCAGGGCCTCAAACATCTACCCTACACAAGCAAAAGCCCTGTCCCTCTATTCAGTTTCATACAGACTTCTCAGAGGTGACCTCTGTCTGGCATACAAAGCAATCTCAGACCCCACCTAGATGAGAATGCTGCATATCCACAAGTCAAGCTCCACTCCAGTAACCCACACGAGTGACCTCAACCTGGTCTGTGACATCAGTAGGACTTGCTGGCCAGACAGATTTGTGTCCCAGAGACTTCCCCATCTGTGGAATAGACTCCCTCTCCATGCCAAGCAGAGTACCACATTACCCTTTTTAAGTGCCACCTGGATAACTGGATGGGAAACAGAAAATACACCCCTGGGATTCCACCTGTGTCCCTGTGGACAGGGTTTTGGGTGCTGACTTGTCTAAATATGGGCTAAATTCTTGGCTAGGCTTATAAGGGCTTCAGGGCCATGTTTCAAACCTGGGCCCTTGTCAACTACAGCCTACTGCACTAACCCACAGGCAATAACCTATTAACTTCCTGTGATCCTAACCACTGTTGCAACATGATGGTCAAACATAAGGGGAGCTGTCCATCCATGTACCTAGGTATCTCACAACATTTTCATTTTGACGTGGTGTGTTATCTATGCCCTATATAGGAGCTAGGGAGTGTTTACTAAATGCTACAATCCTGCATATTTTGGCATTAAGCTTCAGCCCATTTTTAGCATACCAGCTACGGACAAGTGCAAGCTACTGCTGGAGTATATTTATGTCAGAGCGGTACTTGATGACAATTTCTAGCTTGAAATCATCTGCAAGCTTTGCTAACCAGAGCTCCTCATTTGATAATTGGAGATGGGAGAAGTAGATACCAAACAGCAGAGGTCCCAGAACTGTCAATCTGTCAATTGTCCCAGAAATATCAAAAAAGTTGTGTTTGCCACTGTATGAGTTTTGGGATGAAATATTTTAATACTTTGTATGTAGCATGGTTTTAAAAGTATTAATGCAAATATGAACAAGTAATATTTGACACCTAAAGGTATCAGTAAGATGTAACTGTAGAAGCATCTACAGGCGTCAATGGGTTGTAATGAGCTAATTAGACAACATGGAATGCTATCATCTCTACGGACAAGGAATTCTTTGTCTTGGAGGGTACCTTCAGTACATGCTCTCTTGTGATGATTGGTAGCATGACTCCATCAGGCATATGTGGGTATGAAATAAATATCTCAAGGGCGAAGTATGCTGGTGATATCCACTGAATCTAAATAGTTGGTACCATTGTGAATAAGCTCAGAGAAATGTTGAACATTACTTCTTTTTTTCCGATGTAACTAAAGAAGGATTTGTGGTTGTTTTTGGCTTCAGTGGCTATATTGAGTTTGTGGATGCTTTTTTATCCCTTTTTTAGCTTCTTATGTAGCTGTTTGATGTTCTCTTTACTTTGGGTGTAGTTTGTTCTGCTATATAGTTTTATTAGTTTCTTTCTTATATTGTAAAGTTTATTAAGGATCACCATGCAGATTTGCTTTTAAACCTACTCCTCACCTGTTTGTATTTCTTGCAAATTGGCAGTTTGATTAACTTGTCCATTTGCAAGCAGAACTTTTCTGCGTAACTCATAGCATTATCAGCATGGTGGGCAATCCTTTTTTACTCAATTTTAGAGACTTCATCATAGAATTTTGGAATGCTGTATGCTTAAAGACTTCAAATTTTGTGATATTTGCTTCTGCAGTTTAGAGGTTTTGAAAAAGAAAGTACAGTTCTGCAAGTAAACTTACCATAACAGCAGATGTTTGAATAATCACAGCTGCAGTTGTTTTAGCTATATGGGTTATATATCCTTCTAAGGCTATAACAGCCGGCCAGCTTGAAAAGTTTTCAGAGCACCTTATACTCGCCCAAACTGTTAAGTCAGCTTGAGCTAACCTGACTCAAAAAGTCAGATTTGTGCGTCAAGCTCTTCAGAGTTTTCATGCTGACAGAGAGAGGTAGGTTAAATCTCTAACAAGGATAATGCTAGGAAAACAAAATAAAGATCTTTACATGACAATAAAAACATGCAAAACTATGGGGGTGAAGGGAGAGAGAAGATACTGCAGCAGTAATCATTTGAATATCTACCATTTTGGTAAGTTAACTTGCACAACTGTACTATGTTCATCATATGGATCACTGCTGCTGTAGCCTTAGCTATATAGGCAGATTACCATAACTTAAACTGACTGGAGGGAGGAAGGATAAGTGCCTAGGAGCCCCTGGAAAATGGTCATAGCAAATCCTTTCCTTTCCTGAAGAAGGAATCGGGTTTATAGTACTTTGTAAAGTATGGAGACAGGACCAATTTGCTGCTTCTAGAATACTTCTATCATTCAACCCTTTCAAAAATGATGAAGCCAAGGCCCTGGTAGAATGAGTCTTGACCATGCCTGGAATAATTTTGTTTTGGTGAGTATAACAAATGTAATAGTATGAGACAACCACTTGGAAATGGTCTGCTTTGACACAGGTTGCCCTTTTTTTCTTACCTTAGCAAGAAATGAACAACCGATCAGAGCTCCTGAAACATTATGTTCTGTCAAGATAGTATCCAAGCTATCTGTGCCTCCCTCATTTTAAAGGTACTGGAAAGAAAACAGGGTGATGGATATCTTGGCTCAGAGGAAACTTGGATACCACTTTAGACATAAACAAAACTCTATCCTTGGGCCTCTTTTCTTCAACAATTTTATTAACAATTTACATCCTCATAACATTCTTCTCTCATCCAGCACTGCTCACCAAACACTATTCCTCATTTAAAATCCATCACTCAAAATGCCTTCAACTCTATTGACCACTGGCTCTCTAAAAAACAACTCTTCCTAAAACACTTCTCAAACAGTTTCAAAGTAACTTCTCTTAATCACACAGATATAGAAGTTATATCTTATACCAAGTTATCAGGCATCACAATCGATGACCGACAGAAATTTGATCTGCATATAAAAAATTGTATAACAAAACACATTAAAAACTCTGCATGCTCTACAGATCCCAAACAATTCCTCACCAAACTATCCAGTGTCCATCCATGAGTAACATTCTCAAACAGTGCCTTCCTAACCATCCTCTTCACTCATCTGATAAACAGCTTCTTGAAACTTATCAACCTAAAACAAAAAAAATCATTTGTACTACTGCATAATGGCAAAAATCTGGAACAAGACTTGTATGGACATTATATAAACACCTACAAAAAGAAGTTATGTACTCACCATAACGTTCCATGTGAGTTGTTTATCTCACCTTTATTCTCACTGATTGGGTTCGGAGCCGATCCTCGGCTCCGACATGGCCGATACCAAAGCTCAAGGTTTGCCAGTAGCTCGGGACCAAGCCCCTTATCCCACAACGCACTGCTGGAATTACCTCAGATCTTGTTTGCTGCGAGTATATATATATATATATATATATATATATATATATATATATATATATATATATATATATATATACATGTTTTTTTTTTTGTTTTTCTACAAGGAAGCACTTCCCAAAGGGGAAGACGAAGTATTGAATAACCAGGATGGTACTAGCCTCTAAGTCAACTGTCAGCCAAATCCGCAACTCGTTGGTTGAGAGACCACTCGTGAGGCAACAGTATTGCCCTGCTCAGCTTGTCCGCTATCACGTTGGATTTCCCCGGGATGTGCATTGCTATCAGAAAACGGTGGGATGATACAGCCCATTGCCATACCCTGAGGGCTTCTCGACAAAGGGGGTAAGACTTGGTTCTGCCTTGTTTGTTCAAGTACCAGACCACTGACATGCTGTCCGTCTGAATTGCAATTGTCCCTAGAGGAAGAGAGTCCTGAAAGTACTGCAATGCCAGAAGTACCACTCTCAACTTCAGAACATTGATATGCAGATGTGACTCTTGATCCGTCCATGTGCCTTGAACAGTCTTTCCCTGAAAATGCCCCCCCCAACCCTATCAGGGAAGCGTTCGTGGTCACAGTGGCTACAGGGGGGGGGAGAACAAAGGGTCTTCCGATTGTGACATGAAGAGATGTCAACCACCACCGAAGGTCTCTCTTGCAAGAATCTGTGATGAGAATCATGTGGTGCATCGGTAGCTTTTGGTAAGACCACTGAGCGAAAAGGAGCCATTGAAGGATTCGCATATGCATCCTTGCAAGTGGTACAGCCAGGATTGCTGCCGCCATCAAACCTAGCACCTTCAAGACCTCTGCTGCTGTAGCTTTGTTCTTTGACACCAGTGAGATGACGTGTTGGCGAAGAAGTGAGACTCTTTTGATTGGAAGACGTAGAGTGGTGGTTGAGGTATCTAACTCTGCTCCTATAAAAACGGTATGCTGTGATTGCGATAAGGCAGACTTTTCAAAGTTGATTGTAATGCCTAATTGATGGCAGAGTCTCAGAGTATATTGTGTTGCCTCAGTCAATTGATGCCTGGTGGTAGCGGTGAGGAGCCAAATGTCTAGGTATGGAAACACCTGGAATCCTAGACGCCTCAGTTGAGCCGTGACCACTGCTATGCATTTGGTGAACACTCTGGGGGTTGTAGTGAGAACAAAGGGCAGGGCTCGAAACTGGTAATGATTGGCTCCCAGCCGGAAAAGCAGGTGATCCCTGGAGCGTCTGTTCATCTTTATGTGATAGTACGTGTCCTTGAGATCTATGGAGCACATCCAATCACCTTTCCCTAGGAAGGGAAGAATGGACTGAAATCCAGTTTTATAATGCAGTATGCTGTTTTTGTTTCATGCCTATATTTCTATAGAATTTAAGTGTACATTATATAGATTATTTTCTTGTCTGTTAAGATGGCCAAGGTTCAGTTAGATAGGAAGCCTATTATATCTAAATAACATACATACATACATATATAATTTTATAGGAAAATGTTTTTATTAACAATTTTATGTTTAATTCTGGAAAGAGGTTTTATGTAATTTTTTATATGCATTTGATTTGTATATGATAGAAGTCAATGCAATATTAATGGTAAGGCAAGAAGCTTTTGTGTTTTAAATTTCACTAAAGGAATTTCTTTAGATAATTTAGTATTATGCCTTTAATTAGATAATTACAACTAATTAATTGCAATGTGCTAATGGTTAAAGTTTTAAAATGTTTGGTTAGATAGTATGACATTGCAACACAGTCTGAAGAAGCGATCAGGGTAGATCATGAAAGCACTCACTTTGTTTTATACAATAAAAGGTAAATCTGTCGTGGAACTCTACAACTTCTTTTTTTACTACTAAGAATGGACTGAAGCATGACCATTCAGAGCTTCTCTTTCTTTATGAATTGGTTGAGTCTGCTGAGGTCCAAGATAGGTCTCCAGTCCCCTGTTTTCTTTGGTACCAAAAAGAATCTTGAGTAAGTTCTGAATCCAACTTGGTCTGCTGGGACTGGTTGGATGACTCTTTTTTTCTAGCAATGTTTGGACCTCTACGATTGCTTGTTCCCTGAGACTGGGTGGAACATCTGGGATTCTGTTTACAGGAGTGGGAGGGGAAGAGAAAGGTATGAAATATCCTCTGGAAATGATGCTTTGTACCCATGTATTTGACTTTATGTTTAGCCAGGCTTCTGGGTACAAAGATAAGTGACCCCTGACTGCCTCCAGAGCCAGACAGCCGGGCCTCCTTTCAGGAGCGCTGGTAGGGCTGACCAGAGAACTGGCCTCAGTCACCCTGTTGCTGCGGATCCCCTCTGCCGCATGGGTGGCGTCTTCCATTATAACCCCTCCTCTGCCTCTAGAGGGGGTTTCTCCACGTGTGTCCTGAAAGGCTCCCTGTGCTTTTTGGAACCACATTTTTCCACCCTTAGGGCCCTTGGGATAGGGTCAAGTAGGGGTAGAAAAACAGACTCCAATGGCAGATAGGGTCTTGCCTTCCTGCTCACACCTGGTTAAAGTTTCCTTTACTTTAGGCCCAAACAGTGATGAGCCATCAAATGGGGTGTTGATAAAGGAAGACTTAAAGGGCTCCGCAAAGGAACAGCGATGCATCCAGGCTTGCCTCCGCAGAGCAATGCCTGAGCTAGCAGCTCTACTCAAACCATCAGCTGCATAAGATATGAGACACATGGACGAGTTCACAACCGAGTTTAGGGTAGCGAGCTGTGTGTTGACTTTGTTGGCAATCCCTGCAGCTACCGTACCCTGGAGAGTATCTCCTAGGTCTTTCAGGAGATCTCTTTGTAGTCTCGTGAAATGGGATAAATAGCTCAGCGATCGCAGAGAAAAAGTCGCTGAACTAAACATGCATTTCCCATATCTATCCATGATCCTAGAATCTCTGTTAGGAGGATGGATAGATGCGGATGTTTCAGACACTTCCTTTTTGGTGGCTGCAGCTATCACCATGGCATCAACAGGCACTCCTTTGGTCAAAAAGGCTTTGTCCACTGGGGTAGAGATGAACATATTCGGCTTCCGAGGGTCAGGTTCCATGGCCTCCGGTGACTCCCACGGCTTACGAGAGATCAGCTCCATGAGCTCATCGTAAGGCGGAGACACCCAAGAAGTAGAAGGTTGAGACCCAAAAGCCTTCAAAAGCACTGACTCGTCCTCAGTAGGGGTTTTGGACTGCCAATCACCCCTCCGGCTCAGGATCTCTAATATCTCTGCAAAGGAGATATCCTCAGAGGGGGATCGAGGGGACCCTTCTGACTCATCCAAGTCAGTGTCGGATGTTAAAGACTCCTGTGGGGAGTCCAAGTGCCTCCTCTTGCACAGTCTCTTCCTGGGTACCTCCTCAGTGGGGAAATCTGGGGAGGTCTCGGAAGAACAGGGGGTGCCCTGTGGGGCTACCTGAGGCTCAGGGTCTCTACGCTTAGGGGGACTGGTAGACGTAGGAACGGACACAGGTGCGTGAGGGGAGAAGGAAGCCCGAACTGATGATGATGATGTCTTAGGAGACAGGACTCTCCTCATGGCATCGAAAGCACCATGGCTCCAACGAGAAGGGGTAGATGGATCCGGAGGGACCGTCCAAACCTCCTGCACTGAAACCAGGTAGGAGCCGAGCTCATCTGAGCCGAAGCCCTGAGAGGAAGAGTTGGCACCAACAAATCGGTCTGACTATCCTCCCCGGACCTGACAGGAGAGTGTTGGCTCCTAGCATCCTCAGTCGGCGCTGAGGATGTACAATTAGATGGAACCAATAACACCGGTGCAGGTCTCGGTTCCATAGGTTTGACAACTATCAGTTCAGGCTCCTTCAGCTCCGAGATTCCAGTACGGCTCAGAGGAGCAGTAGTGAGGTCCAGTTCAATGGTCTTCAGCTCCAACGAAATGGTCGGGGCCGACAACAATTTAGCAAGTCCTGGTGCCCGTAGAACCTTCTGCACTAGCCGTTCCATATCCATATCTGAGAGGCTGACCGAAGACTTCAAGGAATGCACCGAAGGTGCTGACTGGAGCAGAGGAGATGAGAGAACCTCAGAAACCGGCTCCAAGACTGGGAGCTGGCTCCAAACCAAAGGGACACTTGGTTCCGAGGACTGTGGAACCAATGACCCTGTACCCTCTAATCTTTTTGTCTTCTTAGTAACTTTAGAATCTCCTGAAGATTTAGATGATTTTGAAGAAGTGCTAGCACCTTCCTGGCTACCCAACGCCTCAGAGAAAGTATGCTGCAGCAACTCCCTACCAATAAGTTTTCTCCTTCTCTCTAAGAGTACCCTAAAGGAAAAAGAGTGGCAAATACTGCAAGAGTCTTGGAGGTGTTTAGCCCCCAGACAGTAAACACATTGGACATGCTCATCAGTGACGGACATTTTCTGTCCACAATCTGGACATTTCTTAAACCCCGATTTGGGATGAGACTTTTCCCTCTCATCCGACATGTTCAAAGTTTGAAACAGGCACACCACAAAATTAACCTGTAGAGGTTAAATACAGGGCTACCTAGGCCCACACTAAAAAAATTCTAGTAACAAGAAGTTGTTTGTTAAATCTAAACAGGGCTAACAAAAGGCCCAACACTCTAAGAAACTAAGCCAACACAGGGCACTATCTACTACAATCTAACCTACTTATAACTATAGTATTTTAACGAGAAACACACACACAAACACACACTCACACACACACACACTAAATAGAGAATAATATATCAAAAATAGGGAGAAAGAAATTTTTGAACTTGCGATTTAGCAAAATATGGTCCGAGCTGACTGGATGACCGAAATCTCTCTTGCCACAGCAAACTAGATCTGGGGTAATTCCAGCAGTGCATTTTGGGATAAGGGGCTTGGTCTCGTGCTACTGGCAAACCTTGAGCTTTGCTATCGGCCGTGTTGGAGCCGAGGATTGGCTCCGAACCCATCAGTGAGAATAAACGGCGAGATTTAACAACTTCACATCTCCTATTTACCATGAAAGAATACCTTCATAACTTTACTTCTCTACTTGCCTTTTTCCAAGTTAAATTGCCCCACTTATTTTCCCCTTCCTATATTCTTTTCTCTTACACACTCTCTCCTTTTTTTTCTTCCATATTCTTCCTCCTTGCAATATACTATACACTCCATTTCTCTCTTACTGTTCTTAGCCCCTACCCTTATTTCTCTCTTATTTCCTTTCATATCATCATCTGTAAATCTTTTTTCCCTCTTCTTTTCCACCTTCTTTGACATTTCTTAGCCTATAATATTCTTTTTATTGCCCAGTTTCTGCATCTCTTGTACCTTACTACTACTTCTTTCTTCACAATATTCAAATATACTTATACATATATATATATATATATATATATATATATATATATATATATATATACACACACACACACACACACTCACACTCACACTCACACTCACACTCACACTCACACACACAGCCTGTCTCTAAAGTTATCATGCTTTTTTGTCTACCTGATTTCCTTTGTACAATTTATTGTAACTTCTTTTACTATATGAAGATTTCAAGATGATATTTTATATGCATATACACACACATGTGTATATATATATATATATATATATATATATATATATATATATATATATATCACACACACACACACACACACACACACACACACACACACACACACACACACACACACACACACACATACATTTGTATTATGTCTTATGGAACTTTTCTACCTGGACCTCCACTGAAAATATTTATGCCCAGTAGACTTTCCCTGTAATCACATTTCAAATATATATATAAATAAATAAATAAAATAAAATGAGGGGATAGTTCTCTTTGTGAAAAACGAGATAAGGTCCAGCCTTATGACCAACCATAAAAACCTGCAGTTCAGCTATTCTTCTTGCAAAGATCAGAGCAAAACATAAAACCGTTTTCCACATTAAGAACCTCAAGTCAGTCTGAAAAGATGTTTCAGCAAGAGTTAGTTTTACCAACACAAAATTTAGATTCCAAGGGGGAACCACCTGTTTCTTATGAGACTCAGTATGCAACATGGCTTTCAAAATGATTTTCACATAACATTGCATTGAAAGAGGGGGTTCCATGGGCAGACCTGCTGAGGTGGCTCACAGGGGAACCTTTTACTGAGGAGTAAGACCATCCATAGGATAGCAACTTAAATAATGTAGAACCAGAGAAACACTAGCCCTGATGGATGCTGATTCTTTTCTTGGTACCAACTAGAAGACCTTTTCAATTTATAATATATGATTTTTCTTGTAGTAGGACATAGCCTCAAAACAGAAATTACTAAATGGTATTAAAATTCTATCATCCAAGCAGTCAGCTAAGTTGTAGTTATTTAGGGTCAAGAGCCATCAAACACCCATGACCTTGTGTGAGTAAATCCAGTCTGTGAGTAATCTTGATGTAATTGCCCCAGCTATTTTCAAAAGAAGGGAGAACTACTGTTGTTTATCCTAGAAGAAAGTTACCACAGAGACCTTGGAGGATTCCTTCTGAATATTCAGAAGGACCCTGGATATCAGTGGAAAGGGTGGAAAAATGAATAGGAACAAGAAGTTATGTACTCACCATAACGTTCAATGTATGTAGTCCATCTCTCCTTACATTCTTACCCGTGGGTTCGGAGCCAAATATCAGCTCAGACTCGGATGATTATACTAGCTTGAAGTCTTTCACTGGCTGGGCTAAGCAGGTATCCCATGGTGCACTGCTCCATATCCCCAGATCTAGTTTGCTGCGAAACTCATTTGTACTCCATGCACACATCACATCCAGGTAAAAAATAAGCTAAGCAAGGGAACTCTGCAGATGACAAACTAACCTCCAAATCCTCCAGGCAGGGGGAAGGTGGGAGGGTAAGTAAGAATGTGAGGCGAGAAGGACTACATACATTGAACGTTATGGTGAGTACATAACTTCTTGATGTTATGTAGTCCTATCTCGCCTACATTCTTACCCGTGGGACAGCGTCCCTAGCACCTACATCCTGAGTGGCTCATAGGAAAATACTCCTGAGAACTGTGGAGCCAAAGAGCCTGCCCCTGGAGACCACATCCAATTTGTAATGAGAAACAAATGTGTGAGGAGAAACCCAAGTAGCTGCAGCACATATATCATCCATTGACAATCTGGCTTGATAGGCTGTGGATGTGGAAACAGCCCGAGTAGAGTGAGCCTTGACCGGAAATGGCAGATCTTTACCTCCTGCTTGATAGATGAAAGAGATACAACTAGATATCCATCTAGATATTGTGACCCTGGATACCGGGGAACCCATTTGGTTTTCCGAAACAGAAACAAAAAGTTGGTCCGACTTCCGGATAGCTTTTGTTCGGTGTAGATAGAAGCGTAATTGTCTATGTACATCCAACTGGTGAAATCTAAATTCTGCCTTGTTGGAAAAGTGGGGAAAGAAAACAGGCAGCTCAATGGACTGATTTAGGTTAGACATGGAAGCCACTTTAGGAAGGAACGAGGGGTTTGGTCTGAGAGAGACCCTGTCTTTATGGAAGATTAAATATGGAGGTTTGATAGACAGGGCTTGAATTTCTGAAACTCGCCTTGCTGAAGTGATTGCTGTTAAGAAGGCTGTTTTCCAGGTCAAGAATTTCAATTTGCAGGTAGCTGCAGGCTCAAAAGGTGGTAAAGTAAGGGCTTGTAGAACAAAATGGAGATCCCAGGGCATGATAGGTTCGGACACCAGTGGACGGAGCAATAGAGTACCTTTCAGGAACGCCTTGCATAGTCCATGCACCATGAGACTAGGCTCATTTGCTACGTGAAAATTAGAGATCGCCGCCAGTTGAACTTTGATGGTGGCTGATGCGGAACCCTGATGGAAAAGGATGGACAAAAACTCCAGAACTGAAGCTATTGGAGCTGTGTAAGGATCAATGCCTCTGGTATGTGCCCAGATAGAAAACCTTTTCCATTTACTAGAATAAATTTTCCTAGTGGATGGTTTATGAGAGGATGATAATATATGAACCACTTCCAGTGAAAAATTATGAAGTCTGACTAACGATGGAAGTGGAGTAGCCAGGCTGTCAACCGGAGGGTCATCAGGGAGGGGTGGAACTGTCCCGACATGTGTGTCAGTAAATCTGGTTGAGAGTCCAGAGTCCAAGAAGTGTCCACAGTGAATTGCTGAAAAAAGGGGAACCAAACCTGGCAAGGCCAGTGTGGAGCAATCAGAATTATTCTGCTTCCCAAGGATTGCACTTTCTGAATCACCTTTGACAGCAAGGGAAACGGAGGGAAAGTATAAAGCAGACAGGAGGGCCAATCGTGAACCAGGGCATCCCTGGGTGACTCCCCCTGTGGGGGGATCAGCGTGAAGTAGTTACTGCATTTTGCATTGAGGGGGCTGGCAAAAAGGTCGCAGCAAGGCTGACCCCATCTGATGAAGATTCGCTCTGCAACCAGGCGATTCAGGGACCACTCGTAAGGCATCAGGATAGCTCTGCTTAGTCTGTCCGCAATCACGTTGGACTTCCCCAGAATGTGCATTGCCACCAGAAACCATTGGGAAGTTACTGCCCAATGCCACACTCGCATGGCCTCTCTGCACAGAGGGTAAGACCTGGTTCCCCCTTGCTTGTTTAGATACCACACTACTGACATGTTGTCTGAGTGTATCGCAATCGTCCCTAGAGGAAGAACATGCTGAAGTGCCTGCAATGCAAGAAGCACTGCTCTCATCTCTAGGATGTTTATATGCAGATGTATCTCGTGTTCTTGACACGTGCCTTGGACTGTCCTGCCAAGATACTGCCCCCCCCACCCCATCTGGGAGGCATCCGTGGTCACCGTGGCAACCAGGATGGGTGGAACGAAGGGCTTTCCCCTGTCCAAATTGTTGGTGCACAGCCACCAACCGAGGTCCTGCTTGCATCTGTCCATGAGTAAGATGGGATGAGACAGTGGAAGTCTTTGGAAAGACCATTGAACAAAGAGGAGCTATTGGAGATTTCTCATGTGTAATCTTGCTAAGGGGACCAACATGATTGTTGCTGCCATGGTCCCTAGGAGCTGGAGAACCCATCTTGCCTTCAGTTGTCTCAGGGGCATCAGCATGTGTATCTGTTGTTGCAATACTCTGATCCTTTCCTGCAGTAAAAATGCTCGCATTCGAATGGTGTCTAATTCTGCTCCTATAAAGGTGACACGCTGTAAGGGCAATAAGGCAGATTTTTCCCAATTTATTGTTATACCCAACTGGTGACATAGATTGATGGTAGCATCCCTGGTTTGAACTAGTTGATGCCTGGTAGGAGCGGTAAGGAGCCAGTCGTCCAGATACAGAAACACCTGGAATCCCTGACGTCTCAATTGAGCCGTCACCACCGCCATACACTTGGTGAACACCATGGAGGCTGTGGTGAGACCAAAGGGCAGGGCTCGAAACTGGAAATGACTGGCTCCCAGCTGGAAGCGTAGGTGACTCCTGGATGCTCTGTCCATCTTCACATGGTAGTAAGCATCCTTGAGGTCGATGGAGCACATCCATACCTCCTCTCCCAACAATGGGAGAATCGATTGTAGTGTGACCATATGGAACTTGGACTTGTGTACGTAATTGTTCAGTTGGCTGAGCTCTAGTATGGGTCTCAGGTCCCCTGTTCTTTTCGGCACCAAAAAGAATCTTGAGTAAGTCCCTAATCCAATTTGGTCTGACGGGACACGCTGGATGGCTCCTTTTTCTAGCAGCAGTGAGACCTCTGAGGCTGCTTGATCCCTTTGACTAGGTGGTACGTCTGGGATTTTTCTGACTGGCGAGGGTTCTGATGAGAATGGAATGAGATAACCTCCGGAAATTATCCGTTATAACCATCGGTCCTGGGTAATGCTTTCCCAGGCTTCCGGATATAAGAAAATTCGATCCCCGACTGGCTCCGGATAAGCACAGTCGGGCACACCCTCAGGAACGAGAGTATGGACAGCCACAAAAGGAATCACGGTCTCCCGAATTGCGGGGGCCCCCTCTGCCTCTGGGGCGATGTCTCTCTGAATAACCCCCCCTCCCCTGCCTCTGGAGGGGGGTTCACCTTGTGCGGCAGGGAAAAAACCTTTGTGATTTCTTGAAGTACATCTCCCCCCCCCCCACTGGGCCTTGGGATAAGGCCTAGAAGGAAGGGAAAAATGGACACCTATGGCAGACAGGGTCTTTCCCTCTTGCTCGCACCTGGTGAGGGTGTCTTTCACTTTGGTCCCAAACAAGGAGGAACCATCAAAGGGGGCGTCAGTGAAGGAAGACTTGAAGGCCTCCGCAAAGTGACACAGGCGCAGCCAGGCTTGCCTTCTAAGGGCGACCCCTGAGCTTGCTGCCCTACTCACTCCCTCGGCTGCATACGAAATGAGCTGCATGGATGAGTTAACAATGGAGTTGAGGGTAGAGACCTGGGCATTAACCGTCTGAGCCACTGCTCAGGTACGTTACCTGCAAGAGTATCTCCTAACTCTTTGAGGAGATCTCTCTGGAGCCGAGTGAAGTGAGACAGGT